>NC_088244.1:39010738-39073238 GCF_036934945.1 Oncorhynchus masou masou | reverse complement strand
ACAGCGTATCTGCAATCCACAGACTCTTTCTACTGACATGAGCAATCTTGTAGGAATATCTCATAATCTCATTCTGAAGCGTTGGATTGGTGGAGGAAGGGTGTCCAAGGGTTGGTTCCCCAGAAAGCTCAGGAGCGGTTTGTGATCAGTTCCCAGCTGAAAGTGTTGACCGATGAAAAAGTCTCTGAAACTTTCACATGCCCATGTCAGCCCCAGAGCTTCTTTTTCCACTTGAGCGTATCTCTGCTCGGTCGTTGAGAGACCAGGAGGCGTAGGCAACGGGTCTCCATTCCTCACTCTTCTTCTGCAGCAGCACTCCTCCTAGTCCGTAGGAAGACGCATCGGCTGACACCTTGATCTCTTTGTTTGGGCTGTACAGGGCTAGCACGAGTGTGGACGTCAGCTCCTCCTTCAGCTCTTTGAAGGCTCCCCCAGTACCAGTGGTTTTTATCTTTGAGAGTAGGTCTCGTCCTTTTTTGCAAGCAGAGGGATGACCTTTCACAGTTGGTTCACAAATCCTAGAAAACTCTGTAGCTTGCTGATGTTGGATGGCTCCGCACTTCCTGACAGCCTCTGTCTTTGTTGGGTCGGGCTGTACTCCTTTGTCTGAGATGTGGCCCAGGAACTTCACTTCCTCCTTTGACTGGTTACATTTGCCCATGTTCAGAGTTAAGCCGGCTTTTTCCATCTTCTGCAATGCGGCATGAAGTCTTGCATCATGCACTTCCTGAGTTTGGCCCATGTGACAGACCACACCTTCCTGGCCTTCAGTGACCTCTGTCACCATTCTGTTCTGGAAGTGTTCAGGTGCTGAAGCGATGCCAAAAGACAGACTGCTCAAGTTGTAACGTCCGAAAGGCGTGATGAAGGTTGTTAGCTTAACTGACTCCTCGGCTAGCGGGATCTGCCAGAAGCCCATGTTCAGTTCGAGCTTGTGAAAGATCTTCACCCTGGCTAGTGAGCCAAAGTTCTGCTCGACAGTGGGAAGTATGTATTTTTCTCTACACACTGACTCATTGAGACTGGTGAAATCAACACATATCCGCATGTCCCTCTTCTTCATTGGGACAACCACCGTGCCGGCGCACCAGTCCGTGGGTTCCTCCGCTCTGGTGAAAACCTTTCCTGCGCTCTAGCTCATTCTTTTGTTATTACTGTGTCACCTCGCAGGCAACTTTGATGCTGTTTCACAAGACGTCCTCTCTCATACAGTACATGAGAGTGTTTACCTGGTTCTCCTCGATAGATTTGTGAAGATTCTCCCGCAATGTCTTCCATGCTGAATAGCCTCCTCGATTCTCCCCCCAAAAGCTTTCAACCAGGTGCTGTAAGCTATACTCTGTTAGTAAGTCGTTCTAGTCCACTTCTAACACCATGTCGCGTAATCAAACCTGTCTGTATGTGAGTAAAATAACTACTAACGGTGCATCTTTATGAAGGCACATTTATTGCTAACTTCATGTTGCTTCACATTACGAGCCACATGAGAGAGAGATATGCTTTCCTCGTAAACCCTTACATTCCCACAGTATATGGCCAATCAGGATGCAATATGCAAATAACACCACAAGTACCATCAAAGATATTTCACCTATTACTGTGGTACCTGTACTACTGAGACTTTAAACCACATTGTAGCCCAGTGGCGGTCAGTGCCGTTTAAGATGAGAGGAAGAATTTTTTCCATGAGCATTGCCTTTTTACTATTACAGCATATTGGATGACTGTTATTCAGAATTGCATTCACCCAGTTCAATGTAGCAGTAATACGTTTAGGTTACTACATGATACTCAAATTTTCCCTACACCCATCATGAGGTTGCTACAACCTAGCCTATGAATGAAGTTTATAACGTAGTCCCACACAGGTCGAGGGGAAATTTGAGGTGACAAACAGTGACACATTCAATACCGCCTTGCACACTCTTGCCTGCGTTTAGATGATATAGGGTGTAATCATTAATCCAACAGTTATAAACGAGTTTCTACTGGACAAATTCAGGTATGTTTACTCCAATTTTGTCCCGTTTGCTTCCGTTTAAGAAAAGTTTTTCAGCAGAGTCAGCGGAATGAATACCCAGTTCACTTTCATAGCAGCCAGATTGTATTCCTTCTCGCATCTATGTGATCTCCACCTCTCACCTTTTCCCTTCGCTTGTGGACTTCAATGCACAACACATCAGCAGTATGGCGAAAAAACCACTCCAAGCCAAACCATATCATAACCTCTACACACAGCCTACATCATTGTCACCATGTTAGCTAAAGTAACATCATAGTCAACATAGATAATAGAACTAACGCGTTAGTAAACTCACTACAATCATGCAGTAACGTTACAGTGTACAGTCAGTAAGCAGTTTAGCACTTACAATGGCGGGCCCCAGAGGCAATAAATTAGGAAACCAGATACAGTGTTGTGTTGCATAGTCATAGCTAGCTAGCTTTAATAGCTTCCTCTGTTTGAGCAGGGTGTTTGAGTAGGCTAAACTACCTAGCTGCATTTGCAAAGTAAGTGAAACTGAAAGTGAAAAAAATTCACACTATCTTTCGCTCTCGCTTTTCCTTCATTTAGGAAGAAATTAATTAAACTGTTCAACTATTGTCTTTCTCTCTCTTTGACTCAACTACTCACCACATGCACTGCAGTGATAGCTAGCTGTCGCTTATGCTTTCTGTACTAGATTCATTCTCTGATCCTTTGATTGGGTGGACAACATTTTAAGTTCATGTGCAAGAGCTCTGATCGGTTAGAGGATGTCCCCCGGAAGTTGTCATCATAATTACTGTGTAAGTCTATTGAGGGGGGTTAGAACCATGTCTCCTAGGTTTTGTATTGAAGTCAATGTACCCAGAGGAGGACGGAAATAGTTGTCCTCCGGCTACACCACGGTGCTACCCTACAGAGTGCTGTTGAGGCTACTGTAGACCTTCATTGCAAAATAGTTTGTTTTAGTCAATTATTTGCATCCACTGCTGTATTACTTTGGTAGTAATATGTACCATCTACTCTGATATTCACAGGGTATTTTTACTAGTTATTGTTTTAGCACTCAATGTCATAAATTGTAGTGACCTAAATAAGCTTAAGCGGGGGAACTGAAATTCTCTCTCCCCTCCCTCTTTACCCTCTCTGTTTTTCACAGAGCCCAGGACCTGTCATCCAGTGAAGATATAACAGTTCAGGTTGACAAGGTCTGACATGTTTTTCATTAAGCTAATATTTAATATTTTATTTCTGTAATTACCGGCAGCAGCTGTTGCAATTACTGTTGTCATTTTTGAACTCACTAAGCGTGCATAATAAGAGGTTTGCGACCACGCTAGAGGGACTCCACTCCGGTCCAGTGAAGAAAAACATCTCTGTCCTCTATTCTTCTCTTTTTTTTCTTCCCTTCATCATTGTCCCCCTCCTCCCTCCTCCCGTATTCCCTCTTTTCATCTCACAGGAGGTCTGCCGCCAGATGAGTTCTGTCTTCAAGGAGCTTATCGCTCGACAATCATTCCCTCCTCCATCCTCCTCCACCCCCCCGGTCACCTCGTCCCGCTCTTCCCAACCTCCTCCAGAGCAGAAGAAAGAAGGGGTCGGGCGCAGAAGGGAAAGGCCTGTTTAGATCTGACCAACTAGACTGGTAAAAAGATCGAGGGGACCAGAATGAATTAATGGCTCGATGGATGAATAAATGAATGAGAGGGAATGAAAGGAAGGAGAGAGACGAAAGAGTCAAGAGACTTAGACAAGATGACACAGTGTAGGATGACAGGTTGTGACAGCAGCCTTTGACAGTGGGATTACAGATGGCTGGGTTACAGGAACCACAGTCAGTTCACTGTACTGTCTGCTCAGACAGCAGCCTTCATTGTGAAGCCTGTGAATGGACAGTCACAGACAAAAGGGTTTGACTCCTACTGTGAAGCCTTTTGTTAGTGTGTTTGATACAACACACCCCAATGACCCCCACTCTGATTTTCACTGTAGGGCTGTGTCCCCATTCTCCACACTATTCTCAGAGTGTGCACTTGCACAGTCCCCGCCATGGATTTGAAAAGCATTGGATTGTAAGCTTTAAGAAGATTCTTGCTATTGCAAGTGGACAGATTCCCACTGTGAAGCCTTTTTTTTGGTTAGCCTGATCCCAGATCTGTATGTGGGACCAGGCTGTGTTTGATAGAACGCCAGTGACACACTCCAGTGACCCCAGTGACTTTCAATGCTACACAGTCAATGGCAGATTGAGTTGGTATATCAACTTATTTTACCCACAATGACTTGGAATGTACACTATTATCAGTGTTTGTATTATATGCTCTTGTGGTTATGGGCCTATGGAGGCCCTCTATGCCCAATGTGTGCAATGCCAACACCAAGACAAGCGCTCACTATCTGATTTGGTCAGTTCACGGTTCATGTTTGGGTAGGCCTATAATTATGAACATTCAACAGCCATATGGTCTTTATCATAGAGATCCTATAAGACATATGTTCTATCAACTTTTATCAGATGAAATGTCCATTTTTAACCTGTACCAGCAAGATCTCCTGCCTGTGATTGAGTTATTGATCTACTGATAACGATGAACTTTTAAATGTTGTATTGCTATTTTTATATCGTTTTCTGGATCTGATGATTGTTTGAATAAATGTTTATGTTGAATTTGTTCAGAATTTCCCATATTACTGTAGGTCTGTACTTCACATTGTACTGGATACTGAGAAGATATTTGCAGTTAGACATTTGCTCACTAGGTGGCAACACCAACTCACAGAGAGGATGCAGTATGTTTGTGTCCTATGTTGTAGGAAGACTGTATGTTCTGGATGGGGGAAACTAATGGGACATGGCTGATGTGCAAATGATTTTTCATTTCTGAATTGGTTAAAATTAGGTTAGGGAAGATTCTGTTTTTAGGTTTGGGCTCGTCATGTTGTCAATGGGAAGCTGGACAGAAAAGTCAGCTGTGGTCTGTCCCGTTCTTGAAATGTCCCGCACTGTCTTTGGTATACTGTGCTCCAACAACATATGCATCCCATTATTAGCTATTTGACAAGGAGAAATCTTACACTGTAATTATCTGCGTTTGGGATTAGGAAACGGCACAGGCTTGAAACACTTTGAGCAGCAGAGAAAAGTGTGAAATGTTGCAGGAAGTCTTCGTCAAGACAAGGCATGTGGCAAACCTGCAGAACACTATCTAGCTAGCTGAACACACACAATTTTTTTTATTTTAATTTTTACCCCTTTTTCTCCCCAATTTCGTGGTATCCAATTGTTGTAGTAGCTACGATCTTGTCTCGTCGCTACAACTCCCGTATGGGCTCGGGAGAGATGAAGGTTGAAAGTCATGCGTCCTCCGATACACAACCCAACCAGCCGCACTGCTTCTTAACACAGTGCACTTCCAACCCGGAAGCCAGCCGCACCAATGTACTGAGGAAACACTGTGTACCTGGCAACCTTGGTTGGTTCGCACTGCGCCCGTCCTGCCACAGGAGTCGCTGGTGCGCAATGAGACAAGGACATCCCTACCGACCAAGCCCTCCCTAACCCGGATGACGCTAGGCCAATTGTGCGTCGCCCCACGGACCTCCCGGTCGTGGCCGGTTGCAACAGAGCCTGGGCGCGAGCCCAGAGTCTCTGATGGCACAGCTGGTGCTGCAGTACAGCGCCCTTAACCACTGCGCCACCCGGGAGGCTCCCCACACACATTATTATTAAAAAAAGAATAATAAATAAGAACCACCAATCAGCTCATTATACTGAAAAATAGACCTTTTTTTAATTTAAATTTTTGCATAGAATAACCATAATGATTATGGCTCTAGATCGCAGGAAAAATCTGGTTCTGGTGAAAGATGCTACATTTTCCAACTCCGGACCAACCCCCCCCTAAACTGTCGTATCAACTTAATCTAGGTGTAGCGAATGTTGTCGGGATAAGGAGAAGAGGACCAAGGTGCAGTGTGGAAAGTATTCATAATACGTTTAATAAATACAAACACTAGAACAAAAACAACAAACAAACAGTTCCGCAAGGTGCAATACAGAAAACTACAAACACAGGTGGGAACAGGCAGTTAAGAACAAATTCTTATTTTCAATGACGGCCTAGGAACAGTGGGTTAACTGCCTGTTCAGGGGCAGAACGACAGATTTCTACCTTGTCAGCTCAGTGGTTTGCAACCTTCCAGTTACTAGTCCAACGCTCTAACCACTAGGCTACCTGCCGCCCCAAGTATGGTTCTCAATCAGAGACAATGATTGACAGCTGCCTCTGATTTGGAACCATACCAGGCCAAACACATAGAAATACAACACACAGAACAAAACAGAATGAAAACATAGAATGCCCACCCCAACTCATGGCCTGACCAAACCAAAATAGAGACATAAAAATGTCTCAAGCAACGAGCCTGCACAACCTGTCCTGGCTGGATACCCCCTGTAACCCGGCAAGTGCGGAGAGTTGGAACAGACCGCACTGGGCTGTGCTGGCGAACCGGGGACACCTGGTGCCGTATAACCCGGGCTGAGGAGACGCACTGGAGACCAGATGCGCTGAGCCGGCATCATCCCTCCTGGCTCGATGCCCACTCTAGCCCGGCCGATTCGAAAAGCTGTGATGCAGCGCACTAGGCTATGCGGCGCACTGGGGACACCGTGCACTTCACTGCAAAACACGGTGCCTGCCTGGTCACTCTCTCACCACGGTAAGCACAGGGAGTTGGCTTAGGTCTCCTACCTGACTCCGCCAATCTCCCCGTGCGCCTCCCCCCCAAAAAAGAGTTCTGGGGCTGCCTCCCGTGCACGTTACCTCGAGCCAATTCCTCGTAGTGTCACCTCCCCATACCTCCAAAACAACCGCTATGCAAATGTTGGCTAAAGCGGATCTGATTGAATCGAGCCCTTAGTTAAAACTATCCAATCCTCTCAGATCTCCACAATGATATAGGACATAAGTTTTAGGGGACGACCCAAGGGCATAAGGCATAGGGGTCTACGGGTGGACCCAAGGGCATAGAGTATAGGTTCTAGGGATCACATTGGGATTGGGAACCAAGTAATGGACATCACACACTGCATCAGGGATTCCAGATTAAAATGATCAGGCTTGCTACATCCGGCACATTTACAGTGATGTTGATCGATGTGCATTGTCCCTGTCAAATAACTGTTATAAACTCCGGCACAATGTACACAGAGGTACTGGCCCAGCCATCAGTCAATCCACCCCTGTGGTTCTGCAGTCCGAGAGGACAGAGACCCCTGTCCAATTAATCAGGGCTCCATACACACTCAGATTGCACAACTGATATACAACACATTCGACACAACGGTTGGGATACAACAGAGTTTTTCTGCACAAAAATAATCACAAAAGCTTCGCCGAGACACTGCACAATGGTTGTGTAATCATTTTTGCACAGACAAACTCTCAGTTGTATCACAACCATTGTTTAAAACATGGTGTATATCAGGTGTACAATGGGGCCAGACGTACTGTCTAAACAATCACTTTCACTCCGCCCCTTTCAGAACGGACAGAGAACCCTGACCCCTATCCACTGTTGGCCAATTCCCCAACTGTTTGGATTCTGTGGGAAAGTTGTTCCCTGTGATTTATTCATCTGCATATTGAATAAAGAAACGTGTTTATGGAGCGACTTCGTGGAAGAAGATTTAATATAAGGTACATAGGGAACGCTGCGCTGGGGAGCGACTGAAGGACTGGATGAGTGATATATGGTGTGTGAAGTGGGTCGGGAATTACCCTGTGGTGTATTTTGGCTCTATCGCCATCTCCATCACTTATTTGGTCTGCAAAGACCTGAAGTTGGCTTATACACTCTTCTGCATTTCTTTCGTTTGTCGTTTAAGATTGATGTCATGAGTACATCCTCTCCAGCCCAATTTGCTCAGACTTACCCCACTCAATTTCATTGTGTGTGTACTCAATACTCTCTCTCTCTCTCTCTTGCTCTCTCTCCTTCCTTTTAGATTGATGTCTCTGCTCAATACTCTCTCTCACCCCCCTCTGACTGTTCCCCTCAACACATTCCCCATGTTCTCCCTCAAACTCTTAATCACTGCATCATGCTCCCTGTGGTCCTTCCCCCAGTCCCCCCCCCCTTCCCCCTCTCTCCTCCATCGCTGTCTCTCCACCATACCTCCCACATTGTTTTCCCTAATGCTGGTCGGTGCTTCCTGCGCTGAGCCTCTATCCCCTGATCCCCCCCCCCCCCCATAACTCCACCTCTCCCCCAAACCTTCTCCACTTCTCTCCTCTATCTCCCCTATACCTCCTCCACTTCTCCCCCATACCTCCTCAAACTCTCCCCCATACCTCCTCAACCTCTCCCCTCTATCTCCCCCATATCTTCTCGACCTCAATCCTCTATCTCCCTCATACATCCTCAACCTCTCCCCTCTATCTCCCCCATAACTTCTCAACAACTCCCCTCTATCTCCTCCATACCTTCTCAACCTCTCCCCTCTATCTCCCCCATACATTCTCAACCTCTCCCCTCTATCTCCCCCATACCTTCTCAATCTCTCCCCTCTATCTCCCCATACCTTCTCCACTTCTCCCCTCTATCTCCCCCATACCTCCTCAATCTCTCCCCTCTATCTCCCCCATACCTTATCAACCGCTCTCCTCTATCTCCCCCATACGTCCTCAACCTCTCCCCTCTATCTCCCCATACCTTTCAACTGCTCCCCTCTGTCACCCCCATACCTTCTCCACTTCTCCCGTCTATCTCCCCCATACCTCCTCAACCTCTCCCCTCTATCTCCCCCATACCTTCTCAACCGCTCTCCTCTATCTCCCCCATACCTTCTCAGCCGCTCTCCTCTATCTCCCCCACACGTCCTCAACCTCTCCCCTCTATCTCCCCCATACGTCAACCTCTCCCCTCTATCTCTCCCATACCTTCTCCACTTCTCCCCTCCCCCACCGTCCTCAACCTCTCCCCTCTATCTCCCCCATACCTCAACCTCTCCCCTCTATCTCCCCCATACCTTCTCCCCTCTATCTCCCCCATACCTTCTCCACCTCTCCCCTCTATCTCCCCCACACCTTCTCAACTTCTCCCCCTATCTCCCCATCTCAACCTCTCCCCTCTATCTCCCCCATACCTTCTCCACTTCTCCCCTCTCCCCCATACCTTCTCCACTTCTCCCCCATACCTTCTCAACCTCTCCCCTCTATCTCCCCTCATACCTTTTTCACCTCTCCCCTCTATCTTCCCCCATACCCTTTTCACCTCTCCCCTCTATCTTCCCCCATACCCTTTTCACCTCTCCCCTCTATCTTCCCCCATACCTTTTTCACCTCTCCCCTCTATCTTCCCCCATACCCTTTTCACCTCTCCCCTCTCTCCCCAATAACTCCTCCACCTATCTCCCCTATAGATCCAGTCATACCTCCCTCTCCCCTTGCTCTCTCTCCTTCATTTTAGATTGATGTCTCTGCTCAATACTCAATACTCTCTCTCACCCCCCGCTGACTGTTCCCCTCAACACATTCCCCATGTTCTCCCTCAAGCTCTTAATCACTGCATCATGCTCCCTGCGGTCCTTCCCCCAGTCCCCCTCTTCCCCCTCTCTCCTCCATCGCTGTCTCTCCACCATACCTCCCACGTCATTTTCCCTAATGCTGGTCGTGCTTCCTGCACTGAGCTCTATCCCCTGATCCTCCCCCCATAACTCCACCTCTCTCCTCTATTTCCCCCATACCTTCTCCACTTCTCCCCCATACCTCTTCAACCTTTCCCCTCTATCTCCCCCATACGTCTTCAACCTCCCCCCCTTAACTTCTCAACAACTCCCCTCTATCTCCTCCATACCTTCTCAATCTCTCTCCTCTATCTACCCCCATACCTCCTCAACCTTTCCCCTCTATCTCCCCCATACCTTCTCAATCTCTCCCCTCTATCACCCCCATACCTTCTCCACCTCTCCCCTCTATCTCCCCCATACCTTCTCCACTTCTCCCCATACCTCCTCAACCTCTCCCCTCTATCTCCCCCATACCTTCTCAACCTCTCCCCTCTATCTCCCCCATACCTTCTCCACCTCTCCCCTCTATCTCCTCCATACCTTCTCAACCTGTCCCCTCTATCTCCCCCATTCTCAACCTCCCCTCTATCTCCCCCATACCTTTTCCACCTCCCCCTCTATCTCCCCCATACCTTTTCCACCTCTCCCCTCTATCTCCTCCATACCTTCTCCTCTCTCCTCTATCTCCCCCATACCTCCTCAACCTTTCCCCTCTCCCCCATACCTTCTCAATCTCTCCCCTCTATCTCCCCCATACCTTCTCCACCTCTCCCCTCTATCTCCCCCATACCTTCTCCACTTCTCCCCATACCTCCTCAACATCTCCCCTCTATCTCCCCCATACCTTCTCAACCTCTCCCCTCTATCTCCCCCATACCTTCTCCACCTCTCCCCTCTATCTCCTCCATACCTTCTCAACCTGTCCCCTCTATCTCCCCCATATCTTCTCAACCTCTCCCATCTATCTCCCCCATACCTTTTCCACCTCTCCCCTCTCTCCCCAATAACTCCTCCACCTCTCTCCCCTATAGATCCAGTCATACCTCCCTCTCCCCTAATGCTGGTTTGTTCTCCTGCACTCTTTCCTTTCTCCCCCTCACTCACATCTCTTTCCCCTAAACCACTCTCTCTCGCCAATCTCTTCCTCTCTCTCCCACATAAATCTTCCCCCCTAATGTCCCTGTGGTTGAGCCGGAGCTAGCATGTGATTCATGTGGTAGGAACTCATACTTGATGATCTGTAGAGGGAAAGAGCTTTAAAAGAGAACAGACACCTGATGGAAAGGTTGTGAGCTCTCTCCATGTGTTATCATCCAATAGAACAACAGGGATTGAGCCCATAACCCCTCCAGCAGAGCCACTGGAGTTGCCTGGGAAACAAATCAAGCAGGTTAGTGTGGATTTAATTTCAGCCCTTTTATTAATTACAGACAGACTTCCCTACTCGTTCCCTCTCCTCTCTCTTTATCTCTCTCTGCCTTCCATCGCTCTCTCCTGTCGCTTTCCTTTCTCTCTCCTCTATAAGCGCTCTCAATTTACTCATCTCTTTCTGGCCATCTCCTTGGTCTGACAAGAGGCCCAAATACCCTTCATTGTCCTCTCCCACCCTTGTGGCAAATGTATATCTTGTCTCTCTCTCTCTCCTCATATCTCTCTCCTGTCTCTGTCATCCTCTTGTATTTGAAATCCGACTCCTTTCTTCCATGACAAACTAAGTGTTGGTTTTAGAGGTTGACCCTAACAGTGAGATATGGAAATGATATTCAACATGATGATGTTAGTTGACATAACTCTTGCTCTCTTTTAACTCCCTCCGGCTATATCTCCTCATTTCTCCCTCTGTTTATCTATCGTAATCCAAGTTCATACAGGTCATTTTCAGGCCATAAATTAGTGTGTGTGAATGTGTGAGCTTGTTTGTGCACATGGCTGTGTGTGTGTGAATGCGTTCCAGTTCTTCCCTTCCTGTGTGTGTGTGTGTTCCTTCGTTCTAATTTTGATCTTCTCTCACTACTCAAAGAACGCGGCTCAGCGCTGCTCTCCAGGAGATAGTTATCAATCCACCACAGCTGTCCAGTCATCTGCTGCTCTGTTTAGTAGGCCTGTTCAGACCCACATGGCTTAGGTACATTACAATACGTCAGTGGTCAGCTATTCCCTCCATCACTTCACTCCTAGTGTCTGATGCAGTACAGTTTTTCTTTTTGGCCCTACAGATGTAGGATTTTAATTAGATCACACTGTTGCAGGATCACTTTTCTGCAATGCCGTCAAATTATGTACTGTAAGTCGCTTATGATAAAAGTGTCTGTTAAGTGGCATATCTGTACATATAACTTTTTACTACTGTTCTACTCCAGATCAACTGTACAGTAATGGGATTAGGAAACAGCTGACTGAAGTTTGATTCTACATCTGTTGCTGTTGTCATTGGGAGGGAGTTTATGGCTTTGTTCTCTACTGTATGTGTGTGTGTGTGTATGTGTCAGCAGGGATTCCACCAGGGCTTACCACCTATAGGGAGACTCTTTCCACTGGCTGTAGATAGATCTCTCCTCTTATCTCCTGAGCTCCATGGAAGCCCCTATGGGACAGGAGCAAGAGGGTCGTTTCCCCCTATAGAGATCCTATATGTTCCCTCACTGATATTACACACAGTCATAACTTGGTAATTAGCTACATACTGTACATTACATGCCTATTGCATCTATGTGCCACACTCAGTGTCATTTGATATCATCATGTCAGTGTTGTGATGACACACATACACACACCCCTACTCACACACACAGGGAAATGTATCCCACGTGTGTATATCCTACACTGGGCCATGCTCTCTGGCCTCTTGTGCCCCAGCACTGGTAATCAGAGCTGTCAGAGGACTTAGGTGATCATTGTTCTTTTAGGGGAACAGATGAGACTAGCTGGTGGGGGGGGGGTTGGACCAGCTGGGGTGTTATTGGATCACGTCCGCAGGGTGAGTGGGCGCCTCCACCCCCCCCCCCCCCCCCCCCCGTTCCCCAGTCAGCTCTCCCTGGGCTTTAATGTCTGGCTGAAAGCCTCCTGGCTGGTCGCGAAGCCGGTGGGAGAGCGGCATCAGACTAACTACGTGCTATTTCTGTTTGGTTTCATGTCAAAATGGTGGAGTTGTTTTCCTTTAGAATGGATAGACCTCTGCGGACCGCGGAGAAATGCAGCTGCTAATCATTAGGGGTTAAACCTCAGCGATCATTAGCCGGACGAATAGACAGACTAAAAAGAAAGAGAAGGGTAGAGAGAGGGGGAAGAGAGAGGAGGGAGAGAGAGACAGAGAGAGAAATAGAGAAAGTGAAGAAGGGAGGGAGAGAGAGGGGGGGGGCGAAAGGAAGCATGGGGGTGATTGATTAGATATTGATGGGATGCTTGTTCTATTGGGACCTGTTGTGCCTTCTTTCAAACTATTCCTCCCTCTTCCTCCATCCCTCACAAGTGTTCTACCTCCTGGGTTCTTGGCTTGATTCAGGGGAAAATGCCAAAGCTGCATTACATCAAGAAATGCACACAGAGATGACCTACATAACATGACTGTGATGTCATTGTGGCTTCCATCCCAACATAATTACCCCGTGGCATGGTGCCAGCTCCGCGCCTCCCATCAGTCCCCCACTTATTCAGTCAAACCCCCAGTTTTATTTTTATTTTACTCTTTTACTGCCAGGTGTTACTAAAACAACAGACCACATTCCTTGGGGGCGTTGATGAAATGTCTTGTGATAAATGATCTTGTCTCCCATCTACTACCTCGTGCAGACCCAAGTTCGAATACTATGTGAAATCATTTCAAATACTTTAACTGGGCTTGCTTGAACGAAGGACTCGATTCAATCAGATCCACATAGCGGTTGTTTTGGCGGTTCGGAGGTGGAACTGTGTTAGAGCTGTCAAATCCACAAGCAAATCCACAAGCGTCTCCTGTCATCATACCGAAACCGGACATTGCCATTGGCTGCATGGAGTCCATTAAGAGAAATCCCATGCAGCCTTGTTGATCATTTCAAACACCGGAATGTGAAGCGTAATCTACACCTCGATTAGGATGATAGTAATCATCGTTATTTTGCTTAATGATTTTCTATTTGTGCATAACTATTTCCATACAGCCTACACTTTCTCATTCTGAACTTCTAATGCAAGTGGGACGGGTGTGGCTTTGTGCAATGATCAAGAGCAGTTGCTCACCGATTTGACAGCTCAAACAGAGTTACACCTATGACACATCAGCTATGCGTGTGTCGGCAATCGCCAGTTAACGCTTGATCTGATTGACCTATAGCCTGACGCAATGGAACCAATAGAAAAGTTCAAACTGCAAACACCGCCCACCTGGCACTCAAGGCAGGCTAAAGCCAACGTTAAAGTAATTACAAAGATTTTGAATAGTTTTTGAACCCAGGTCTGCTAACTTCTCCGTATGTGAGGTCTCATCCCGGTCTCGGGAGTAGCCTACCTCAGCCTCCTTGCCTTGTCAAGGGCTTGTCTAGACTGCTAACAGGGAAGAAAATATTGTCACATTAAAAGACCCTTGCAATCCTTCTAATCCTCCCAAAATAAGGTTGGACATTTAAAGATCAGATTGTCAAAAAACATTCTCAACCAAGTCCAGAATCTAGACATATTTCCACCTCTCCTCTTCTCCCCCTGTCTTTCTTCCCATGGTAGCTGTCTGCCACACAGACCATTCCCCTCACATCACATTCCCCTCTTCTTTTTGATATTTTCCACTCTTATACTATCCTCCTGGGACTCTCTGTCTTTCTCTCTCTCTCTCTTGCATGTCTGCCTTCCCTCCTTCCTCCCTCCTTCCTCCCTCATTCTCTCCAGGTGCACCGTTTCTCAAGTGCTTTTGATGAAAACAGATTTTTCCGTAAATCTACCAGAAAACACAGCTTTGATTATTTTTCTCCTCTTGCTATGACTACAGCTTAAAGTTTTTATCTCAGTAAGATGTTCATAGCCTCTCTCTAATATACAGGGCATTCGGAAAGTATTCAGACCCCTCGACTTTTGTTGAGTTACAGCCTTATTCAAAAATTGATTAAATGAATTGTTTTCCTCATCAATCTACACAAAATACCCCATAATGATTTTTTGATGAAATATAATTAAAAAATACCTTATTTACATAAGTATTCATACCTTTTGCTATGAGACTCGAAATTTAGCTCATGTGCATCCTGTTTCCATTGATCATCTTGAGATGTTTCTACAACTTGATTGGAGTCCACCTGGGGTAAATTCAGTTGATTGGACATGATTTGGAAAGGCACACACCTGTTTATATAAGGTCCCACAGTTGACAGTGCATGTCAGAGCAAAAAACAAGCCATGAGGTCGAAGGAATTGTCCGTAAAGCTCAGAGACAGGATTGTGTCGAGGCACAGATCTGGGGAAGGGTACCAAAAAAATGTCTGCAGCATTGAGGGTCCCCAAGAACACAGTGGCCCCCATTATTCTTAAATGGAAGAAGTTTAGAACCACCAAGACTCTTCATAGAGCTGGCCGCCTGGCCAAACTAAGCAATCGGATGAGAAGGGCCTTGGTCAGGGAGGTGACCAAAAACCCCATGGTCACTCTGACAGAGCTCCAGAGATCCTCTGTGGAGATGGGAGAACCTTCCAGAAGGACAACCATCTCTGCAGCCCTCCACCAATCAGGCCTTTATGGTAGAGTGGCCAGACGGAAGCCATTCCAGGCACATTACAGCCCGCTTGGAGTTTACCAAAAGTCACCTAAAGGACTCAGACCATGAGAAACAATGTTCTCTGGTCTGATGAAACTAGGATTGAACTCTTTGGCCTGAATGTCACGCGTCACGTCTGGAGGAAACCTGGCACCATCCCTACGGTGAAGCATGGTCATGGCAGCATCATGCTGTGGGGATGTTTTTCAGCGGCACGGACTGGGAGACTAGTCAGGATTGAGGGAAGATGAACGGAGCAAAGTAGAGCTCTTTTTCTTGGCCATAGTGGAGTTTGGAGTGTGACTGTTTGAGGTTGTGGACAGGTGGACAGGTGTTTTTATACTGATAACAAGTTCAAACAGATGCCATTAATACAGGTAATGAGTGGAGGACAGAGGAGCCTCTTAAGAAGTTACAGGTCTGTGAGAGCCAGAAATCTTGCTTGTTTGTAGGTGACCAAATACTTATTTTCCACCATAATTTGCAAATAATTTCATTAAAAATCCTACAATGTGATTTTCTGGATTTTTTTTTCTCATTTTGTCTGTCATAGTTGAAGTGTACCTACAATGAAAATTACAGGCCTCTCATCTTTTTAAGTGGGAGAACTTGCACAATTGGTGGCGGACTAAATACTTTTTTGCCCCACTGTACCTGCTGTGACCCAGCACCAAAAGAGGAGCCAGGCCAAGCCAAGCCAGTAAATGGTTAAATGAATAGCAGTGTAACAGTAGCAATTGTAGTAGAGATACACTTAAAAAGGGGAGTTATGGTCCACACCTGCTGTGATCTGGTGCTAAGATGATTCAGACCACTTATTATATTAACATTAACTGCTGTGAACGCTATCCATCGTACCTATCAGTCTTACTACAGTACATACCTGATGTTGAGACGATCTGTCTTACAGTACATGCCTACTGTGACCCAGCACTAAAAGGGCCAGGTCAGGTCAGTGTACTAGTGAGTATTTAGTACAGAGTGTACACTAGTGAGTGGCTATCTGTCTTGCTTTAGTGCATACCTGCTCTGACCAAGCACCTAGACAAACCAGGCCACTTTTTTCCCTTATTTTTTTCCTGTGGGGGCTACGCGCACAGTACACAAATTCATATAATTTAATAGCTAGCTCGCGTCACAGATCCAAAAGTAACAATACATTTAGTATGTAATGAGAGAGAAAAAAAAGAAGTGAGCCTCCACCCCATTCCCCCAACCCCACCCATTAAAAAGGTCGCCCTCCATCCATGCACCCGGAAACCGTGTTTTTCCACACCTCCCACCCTCCTTGCAACTAGGGTATTTTTCCAACCCCACCCCTTCCCCATGGGCCTGAAAGCAAAGTAAGTAGAAAATATTAAAATAGTTACATACTGTGCTTTCAGGAAGTATTCACAGCCCTTTACCTTTTTCCACATTTTGTTGTGTTACAGCCTGAATTTAACACACAATAACCCATAAGCAGTCACTCTCTTTGTAAGGAGCATTTCAACTGAAGTCTTGCCATTTCGGTTTGGGCTGTGGTGGAACCTGGAGAGAGGAGTTATAGCCCATGTTATTTTCTTGGTGTTGTTGTCTCCCAAAATCCCAGGTGTTTTTCCACTCGTCGATGATGGAACCACTGACTAATGGAGCAGCTGGGAGCCTGGGACATGGCTGTGAAGTTGACATGTTAAAGTATATTGAGGCATGCTACTGTACATCTGTCTGTGTATCTGGCCTTGTTGTCTTTCATATGCTTGTTAAGCAGACAGGTAGTACATCCAGCCTCACTGAAATTACAGTCATAACATTAGTCATTAGATACATTACATTACATGCCTATTGCATCTATGTGCCTGCCACACAGTGACATTTAAGCTCATCAATGTCCATGTTGTGAGCATAAAAGTCCATTTTGAAGCTACTTTATTCATCAGAACTGATAAAGCATGAGGGAGAGAAAGCATAGAGAGGCGACTAGCAGGGGCCGTGCTGTGTATGTAGGCTACTGTGAGTGTGAGCGAGTGACACGGAACAGGGAGGAAGGAGGGAGAGATAAGAAACAGCAACCCACCAAGCCGACTCCCACTATAGTAGACTAATGGCTGCCATAGCTACAGGTGGTTATTTATCATCCAATAGGATTACATAGTACCTGCCTCGACTGCATCAAACTGGGAAAAGCTAGTTCAGAGCTCATTGAGGCTGTGTGCGCTTTTTCATCCTAACAGTTACAAACAACAACAGCTCCATTCAGAATATAAAGTAGCACCCAACCTGCTGGCTCTTGGTTGTTGTAGCCTATCTTTCTCCATTAACTTTTAATTCCATCTTCCATTGATTAGATATCCCATAACTTTTGCCCCACTCTTGCCTCACTCTATGACTGTAGCCAATTGCCGCTTTGTCGACGATTTGGCCAACAACAACAAGCAAAGAGCAGCAGCATAAACGACTAAAAACGTCTCGCTCTCTCTACTGCAGCAGTCGTGTTCAGATCGATATGGGTCCTGCTGGACATGTCAGTTAAAATGACACATACCTGAGACCCATGACAATCATATCAGATCCGACCCATGACATTATTTATAATTCTGGATCCGGATCAGGTCTGGGGTATTCGGGTACAGGTGGCTCCGTGAAGACCTCTACTGCAGCTGCCTACAGTTTTTCATCATCCCCGCCACCGCCAGAAGGAGACAGAAAAGACTCCACCATGTACTTACCTACATATTTATTTTGTTTGTCATTTTATCGTTAACATGTCATTTTTGTAGTAATTAACCCATTCATTTCCATGTGGGAGCCTGCGTTTCTCGTGACGCCACAATGGGAACGAGAAAGCACGCGCCTGCTCACATATGGAAAAGTATTATTTGAGTCCGACAAAAGTGGAATATAACCTTACAGATAAAGTTCAGAATTACACAATTTCATGTGTAACAACATCTAAAGACCCGCATCACTATACTGAGAGCTTTGCTGTTTCTAAAAGGACTTATTGGGATGTTTTTGGGGGCTTTGTTCATGCTTCTCCTTGGCCCACATACTGCCGAACGCGCAATGATGAAGTCTATTGATGGTGAATAAGTTTCTCAAAGCCAAGTGAGATCTTAAAAACAGTGTCTGCACACTTCTTTAACGTGCCCTTTTACATAAATGTTTTTGATTTGGTTAAAAAAAATAAAGTGAACCACTCCTTTAACAGTTCTAGAACAGTGGGCACTGAAAATATATTTGAATAAACTTCTGGAACTTTATTTCACAGTTCTAGAACAGTTCTTGAACCTTTCATGATATTTGACAGAGGTGTTAACTCTCAAGAGTCATGGAGACAGTAGTCTGACAAACACCTCTATAGCTCTGCCTCCTTCCACAACAGATGCAGAAGGCCGACATCAGTGAAGGTGTGGATTGACCAGGCAGATCGCGCAAGAGTGACTTCGAAACTGGATGTCTATCCATGTCATGAGGACTTCGGAAATTCCTTTAAAACCGGCCACTAGGGGTAACAGTGATCGCTATGGCTCTGGATAAGAAGGTTAAGTGTTCGATCACAGCGTTGGACATTTGTTTCATTTCATTTTGTTTTAAACCTATCCCAAAACTTAACACTTAACCTTCTAAATTTGACATTTGTAGCAACTTTGATATTTGATGTTTGGAGAAACGGAAACAATACTGAGCAGGAGAAAAAAAAAATCACTTCAACATTTGACGTTTGGAATAACTTGATGTTTGGAGGAACGTGGATAAACATCTAATTCTGCAGTGGGACTGTGAGAGCTTGTTGCAGAATTGAGACACAGCTCATGCAGAAACGAAGATATCTCTCGTTTAAACAGACATATTTTGATGGGGATTTTTTATTAGTATGCTTATTAGATTTGGCTTAATCCCTGTTCAACTAAACCATTAAATGAGCCGTAGCAAAAGACAAGGGCTTTGAAAACACAAAGACCCACAGTCTATCTTTATCCCCTTCCCCTCATTTTTTCCCTGTCTCTTTATTATTTAAGCAAAGCATTTAATACTAGCCTGCCCTACGCTGCTGGGGTGCCTCAAAAACACACACACACACACACACACACATACACACACTGCGGCTGCTGGGATGCCTCATGAAAAGCTAATGTCAAATCAAATCACATTTTATTGGTCGCATACACATATTTAGAGATGTTATTGTGTTTCTAGCTCCATCTGTGCAGTACTATCTAACAATACACACATCTAAAAGTAATTTAAGAAGGATTTAAGAAATATTAGGATGAGTAATGTCCGGAGTATAATATATATATATATATGTATGTATGTATATATGTATGTATAGACATTATGGACAGTATGTGGATAGTATATCAGAAGAATACGTAGGACATAATAGTATATGTACCGAAATAGTTGAATAGCATGGCATTGACTACAATACAGTATATTCATGTGAAATGGGTAAAACAGTAAACAGACCAGTGTTCCATGTCTATACTCATAGGGCAGCAGCCTCTAATGTGCAGGGTTGAGTAACTGGGTGTTAGCCAGCTAGTGACAGTGACTAAGTTCAGGGCAGGGTGGAGGTCGGCTAATGATGGCTATTTAACAGTCTGATGGCCTTGAGATATAAGCTGTTGTTCAGTCTCTCAGTCCCAGCTTTGAAGCACCTGAACTGACCTTGTCTTCTGGATGATAGCGGGGTGAACAGGCCGTGACTCGGGTGGCTAAGGTCCTCTTCTAGGCCTTCCTGTGACACCGGGTGCTGTAGATCTCCTGGAGGGCAGGCAGCGTGCCCCCGGTGATGCGTCGGGCAGACTGCACCACCCTCTGGAGAGCCCTGCGGTTGCGGGCGGAGCAGTTGCTGTACCAGAAGGTGATGCAGTTTGACAGGATGCTCTCAATGGTGCATCTGTAAAGGTTTGTGAGTGTCTGAGGAGCCAAGCCACATTTCTTCAGCCTCCTGAGGTCAAAGAGGCACTGTTGCACCTTCTTCACCACCCTGTCTGTGTGGGTGGAACATTTTAGATTGTCAGTGATGTTTAACACCAAGGAACTTGAAGCTTTTCACATTCTCCACTGCGGCCCCATCAATGTGGATAGGGGCATGCACCCTCTGCTGTCTCCTGAAGTCCACGATCAGCACCTTAGTTTTGTTGACGTTGAGGGAGAGGTTCTTTTCCTGGCACCACTCCGCCAGAGCCCTCGCCTCCTCCCTGTAGGCTGTATCGCTGTTGTTGGTAATCAGGCCTACCACTGAGTCATCACTTTGCAGGTTTCCTAACCTCTGGTTCTTCAGTCTGGAACTGTCCAGATACCACAGTGACTGACATTCTATCTTGACTTGTCCCTCCCCCTCATCAATCTACACACAATACCCCATAGTGACAAAGTAAAAACATTGTTTTTAGCCCATTTATCACAAATAAAAAGTATTCAGACCCTTTACTCAGTATTTTGTTGAAGCACCTTTGGCAGCGATTACAGCCTCTTCTTGGGTATGACGCTACAAGCTTGGCACAACTGTATTTGGGGAGTTTCTCCCATTCCTCTCTGCAGATCCTCTCAAGCTCTGTCAGGTTGGATGGGGTGTGTCGCTGCACAGCAATTTTCACGTCTCTCCAGAGATGTTCAAGTCCGGGATCTGGCTGGGCCACTCAATGATATTCAGAGACTTGTCCCGAAGCCATTCCTGCGTTGTCTTGACTGTGTGCTTAGGGTCGTTGTCCTGTTGGAAGGTGAACCTTCATCCCGGTCTGAGGTCCTGTGCGCTCTGGAGCAGATTTTCATCAAGGATCTCTCTGTACTTTGTTCTCTTCATCTTTGCCTAGTCTCCAAGTCCCTGCTGCTGAAAAACATCCCCACAGCATGATGCTGCCACCGCCATGCTTCACCGTAGGGATGATGCCAGGTTTTCTCCAGACGTGACACTTGGTATTCAGGCCAAACAGCTTAATCTTGGTTTCATCAAACCAGAGAATCTTGTTTTGTCTTTTGGTGCCTTTTGGCATACTCCAAGCTAACTGTAATGTGCCTTTTACTGAGGCTTGGTTTCCGTCTGGCCACTACCATAAAGGCCTGATTGGTGGAGTGCTGCAGAGATGGTTGTCCTTCTGGAAATGTCTCCCATCTCCAAGAGCTCTGTCAGGGTGACCATGTGGTTCTTGGTCACCTCCCTGATCGAGGGGGATCCAGGATCATAAGTCAAATCAAATCAAATCTGAACTGTGTCTGTGAACTCACTTTCCAGCTCTACTGGTAATACATCTGAAAAGCCACCCTTTTCCCATAGGGCTCTGGACGAAAGTAGCGCACTACTGTATGTAGGGAATAGGGTGCCATTTCGGACACAGCTCTAATCAGAGAGCAGTTTACCACCAGAGAATCCCCCAACTCTAAATGTGACTACAAATATCCATGGAGACATCATGCACAGTTACAAACAATTCACTGTTAGACCTGAGGACATAATGCCTGGCTGGTCATAGCCAGTGGTGTAAAGTACTTATCTGTACTTTACTTGTTATATTTTTGACAACTTTTACTCCACTACATTCCTAAAGAAAATAATGTACTTTCAACTCCATACATTTTCCCTGACACCCAAAAGTACTCGTTACATTTTGACTGCTTATCAGGACAGGAAAATTGTCTAATTTACACACTTAAAGAGAAAATCTATGTCACGACCGTCGTATGAATAATTGGACCAAGGCGCAGCGTGAGTAGCGTTCCACATTTTAATGATCGTGAGACTTCCAAAACAACAAAGACATAACGATCGTGAAATACGTGGCGCACATAGGCACTCACACAAAACAATATCCCACATCGCAGGTGGGAAAAAGGACACACTAAGTATGATCCCCAATTAGAGGTAACGATCATCAGCTGCCTCCAATGGGGAACCATATACACACACCAACATAGAAATATAATACCTAGAAACCCCCCTAGTCACGCGCTGACCTAAAACACCATAGAGAACCCTGAGGGCTCTCTATGGTCAGGGCGTGACAATCCCTGGTCATCCCTACCACATCTGATCTGCAGACGGACTAAATACAAAAGCTTTGTTTGTAAATTATGTCAGAGTGTTGGAGTGTGCCCTTGGCTATCCGTAATTGAAAAAAAAACAAGAATCATGCCGTCTGGTTTGCTTAATATAAGGAATTTTTAAATTATTTATAATTATACTTTTTTTAAGTAAAAAGTATATTTGAGCAATTACATTTACTTACTTACTTAAGTATATTTAAAACCAAATACTTTTAGACTTTTACTCAAGTATTATTTTACTGGGTGACTTTCACTGTTAATTGAGTCATTTTCTATTAAGGTATCTTTACTTTTACTTAAGAATTGGGCACTTTTTCCACCACAGCCAAGACAGAACAGGATCTGAACCCTATATCCTCGGTTGGACCTCTCTTTCTTGGGAACAAACATGCTCGCACGTGCGCATAACATAAGAATGTGTGAGCACACACACACACACACAAACACCCTTGCCTGGGAACTAAGGGGGGTCATATTTCCCTGAGAGTTTATGGGAAAGACATCAAACACATTCATTTACAGATACTGTACACATACCTCCCTCCTCAGATTGGCATCACGCTACTGTTCTCTGAATGTAGATCTGAATGAGAGAGAGAGAGAGAGAGAGAGAGAGAGAGAGAGAGAGAGAGAGAGAGAGAGAGAGAGAGAGAGAGAGAGAGAGAGAGAGAGAGAGAGAGAGAGAGAGAGAGAGAGAGAGAGAGAGAGAGAGAGAGAGAGAGAGAGAGAGAGAGAGAGAGAGAGAGAGAGAGAGAGAGAGAGAGAGAGAGAGAGAGAGAGAGAGAGAGAGAGAGAGAGAGAGAGAGAGAGAGAGAGAGAGAGAGAGATGTCAATGGCAAGAGGGATCAGTGACACAGGGTGGATTAATATTGTTCTGTTGTGTTCAGACCTGGATTCAAATGGGACGGGTTTTCTCTCAAATGTTTTGTGCTGTGCTTGATTGAGCTTGGCTGGTGCGATGGAACCAATGGAATAGTCCCAAAAATGCAAACCCCACACATCTCATCTGGCACTCCGAGGAATCAAACGCTTGACATAGTTGAAAGGAAAACAAATACTATTTGAACCCAGGGCCCAGAGTGAGTGTCTCAGAGTAGTAGTGCTGATCTAGTATCAAGTCACCCCTGTCCATGTAATCATATTCATTATTCAGTAACAGGCTAAACTGATCCCAACACTAACACACACTAAACTATGCTGACTGACACACTTAATGTTTCATTGACTGTAATGTGAGACGAACAGAATCTCTCTCCCTCTCCCTCATTCACTGCCTCTCTCTTTTGCTGCTTCTCTCTATCTCTGCCACTTTCCCTCTCACTCTTTCTTTTTCTCCCCCTCTTGCTCCCTCCTTCTCTCTCCCCCTCCCTCTCTCTCTGCTGATACATCTATTTCTCTTCCTCTCTTGTGCGCTGCACGCTCTCCCTCCCCTTCCCTATATATCTCCCCCATCTCTCTCCCATTTAACCTTGTATCGCTACATACTGCAACCACTACATTTTCCAGATAAAATACAAACAAAACAGCTCGCTGTCCATTCAGTGTTTTTGATGCTCTGTGTAGCGCCTTGGTTTCTTTCCATTAGCCTCCCTCCTTCACTCCTCTCCTTCCTTTCATCCCCCTCTCTCCCTCCGACCCTCTCCTTCCCCTTTCCTCTCTGCTGTTGAATAATGAGAAACAGCTCTTCCAGGACTCAGGAAACTTTCAAATCTGCTCAACAACATAAATTGTTCCCACATTGTTTAACCTCACTTCAAAGCCCGTATGTTGGCCTGAGATGGGCTATTTGCTGATAAAAACCTTTAAAGCAAAACGTATTATCGGTTATGGTATATGTATGTAGCCTATGCTTACTTTGCATGATGGCAGTGCTATGAAAGCATGGTAAATGTAATGTTTGAAAATCACATTGATTTCTCTAAGATAGGGTAATTGCAGAGTAATGTCTGTTCAGTAATTACGTTTAATTTCCTGAAAGCTCGTCAAGATGGCCTTTCTCTACTATGACGACACCTCTTGTCGGCTAGCCCTGTTGTTTGTGTTTTAAATGGCACCATATTACGTATTCAGTGCGCTACTTTTATCCAGGGCCAATAGGGCTCTGTTGTTACTAGTAGTGCACTAAATAATCAATAGGGTGCCATTTGGGATGCGCCCATAGTCTCTCTATCCAAAACCAGCACTAATGAGCCAAATACAGCTTAGATTTACACGGTCTGTGGGAGAGTGTTAGTATGTACAGGTAACATAAAGTGTCATGTTGGGGCACCACGAGCCAGAACAGCTTCAATGCACCTTGACATAGATTCTACAACTCTTGGAGAGATGCGACGCCATTCTTTAATAATTTGCTATTTTGTTGATGGTGGTGGAAAGCGCTGTCTTATGGGAGTTTCTGGAGCGATGCCTAAGTGTTCAAATGGAATGAGATCTGGTGAGTAAGACAGCCATGGTATGTGGTTTTCATTGTTTTCATGCTATTCAAACCATTCAGTGACCACTCGTGCCCTTTGGATGGGAGCGTTGTCATCCTATGAGGGCATAGCCACGCTGGCCAAAATAATGTCAAAAATAATGGCCTGCCCATGATGGGATGCTAATTGCCTAATTAACTCAGGAACCACACCTTTGTGGAAGCACCTGCTTTCAATATACTTTGTATCCCTCATTTACATTATTTTGGCAGTTACCTGTAACTTATTATTTTGGCAGTTACCTGTCCCATAGTAAGTTAAAATAGTGGAAAACGCAAGACTGGGCCTTTAAACGCACCTCGGCTTGTTTTAATAGGCCAGACATTTCTAAGGACGTCCGTTGAATTATGAACTGAGAATTAAGCCATAATCAATCACCGGGTGACATTTAGAACATTAGGCGTAACGGTTTGGAATAAATTATACACCAGAGGAGAACCCAGAAATTCAAGACATAAACACACGCAGACTCACGCGGATGCAGACACAGAGGCACACAGACAGAGACACTGTCAGACAGACGGATGGACAGACACGCACAGGCACAAGCGCACACACATTATCACTCAGTCTTGGAACCACACTGACATGTAAAAAATACCACAAGAGTCCTTCTCTTGTCTCCCTCTCCCCTCCCTAACAGAGCACTATTCACCCCACTCCCTTTCTCTCCTTCTCCCTCTTTCCTTGTCTCTTCCTGTTCCGCTCAGGGCTCCCACTGACAACACTCTCATTCAACCACAGCCAAATTATCCACCTCCACTCATAAACAAACACAATCATCATCATAATTAAGTGAATTATGTCAGCACTCACCTACATGTACTCTGGATATTAGAAGTATGTGGACTGTATGTGGAACATGTACCATACACACATACACACACACACGGACACACTCACACACTGGCACACACACACTGGAACACACACACACACCTTGGCACCAGATGGAACATTGGTCTGAACATTCTGCCGCCTCCTGTCACCTCTCGTAGCCTACAGACGTGAACATATTTCTGATACAAAACACACCACTCACCTATGTAGCAATACAACCTGTGCAAAGATGAATTAGCTTGTTCAAAACCTCATGATAGAACGTAAGGAATGGGTAGCTAAAGTCGACTTGACATAAACCATCAAATAAACTATTCATTCATTTCTTGGTTGTTTTTTTTTTTTTTTTCGGATCAGTCATTAATTCGTTCATTATTTAATTTGTTCATTCCTTCATTCAGTTCGATGACGCGTAAGATAATCAACCCCAGGTTATAGCCTACGAGGAGGGTTAATCATAAAGTACATTCAAATACATGTATATATTCAGTGCAAAACAAAAAACAGCAGCGCATCTAGATCCAGGTGCTGGTTTTGGCAGGAAATAAAGCAAAGCCGGTTCAGTAGGGAAACCTGAGTGTGGTGGCATCAGCTGATCGCGTTAGTGGGAATTGCACCTATTGAATTCACATTCTACTTACAGTGCCTTCAAAAACTATTCACACCCCTTTAATTTTTCCACATTTTGTTGTGTTACGGCCTGAATTTAAAATGGATTAAATTTCGATTTGTCATCACTGGTCTACACACAATACACAATGTCAAAGTGGAATTATGCTTTTCGAAATGTTTACAAATGAATAAAAAATGAAAAGCTGAAATGTAAGTATTCAACCCCTTCATTATGGCAAGCATAAATACGTTCAGGAGTCAAAAGTTGCTGAACAAGTCACATAATAAGTTGCATGGACTTTTTTGAATGCAATGACACAGATAATTGTAAGAGCCCTCAGTTGAGCATTGAATGTCAAGCATAGGTTCAACCACAAAGACTAGGGAGGTTTTCCAAAGCCTTGCAAAGAAGGCACCTATTGGTAGATTTGTAAAAAATAAAATAAAAAGGCAGACATGGAATATCCTTTGAGCATGGTGAAGTTAATAATTACACTTTGGTTGGTGTATCAATACACCCAGTCACTCCAAGATACAGGCGTTCTTCC
Organism: Oncorhynchus masou masou; assembly: GCF_036934945.1. Classification (NCBI taxonomy): domain Eukaryota; kingdom Metazoa; phylum Chordata; class Actinopteri; order Salmoniformes; family Salmonidae; genus Oncorhynchus; species Oncorhynchus masou. The sequence continues at coordinate 39,046,453 of NC_088244.1, read as the reverse complement.
TAATTCAGTTGCCGGAGAAGAAGGAAACCGCTCAGGGGTTTCACCATGAGGCCAATGGTGACTTTAAAACAGTCAGCACTGTAGTTACGCCACAATACTAACCTAATTGACAGAGCGAAAATAAAAGAGGCCTGAACAGAATAAAAAATATTCAAAAAAATGCATCCTGTTTGCAATAAGGCACTAAAGTAATACTGCATAAAACGCGGTAAAGCATTAACTTCTTATCCATTACTTCTTCATAACATTACTGTTGGCTGAATCATGTTATGGGTATATTTGTAATCGTTAAGGACATGGAAGTTTTTCAGGATAAAGAATAAACAGACTGGAGCTAAGCACAGGCAAAACCTGGTTAAGTCGGCTATACACCAGATGGGAGATGTCTAAAAACATGTTTTCACTTTGGCATTATGGGGCTTTTTTTTTTTTTTTTACTAGGCAAGTCAGTTAAGAACAAATTCTTATTTTCAATGACGGCCTAGGAACAGTGGGTTAACTGCCTGTTCAGGGGCAGAATGACAGATTTGTACCTTGTCAGCTTGGGGGTTTGAACTTGCAACCTTTCGGTTACTAGTCCAATGCTCTAACCACTAGGCTACCTTGCCACCCCACATTTTGAATTCAAACTGTAACACAAAAATGGATGGGTGAGATATATGTAATCAATTTTGAATTCAACTGTAACACAAAAATGGGAAATAAGTCAAGGGCTATGAATATTTTCTGAAGGCACTGTATATGCAGTCTACTTAACCTGACCAGTTCTGGTGTCTCTTGCTGCTAACTAGCTGTAACTAGCAGTTACTCACTATGCTTGTTTTCTTCTGAAATCCCACCACCACCACAACCTCCACCTGTCTGGGCTCTGTGTTTCTTCCTTTCAGGGGATTTGGTATAACATATTGTGCTCACTGCTTGTAGTTATTTTAATATGACGCTTCGCTCTGGCAGTGAGCTACCCTGAAGGAGCAGAGACTCAACGCAAAGACTATGTATTGTAATCTTTCCCAATAAATGGTTAAAGCTGCAATATGTAACCTGACCAAATTCACATAGAAATGTGTGTTATAGATCTGTCATTCTCATTGAAAGCAAGTCTAAGAAGCGGTATATCTTTTCTTTGTGCTTCCAGTTTCAATGCTTCCAGTTCTTAAGTTTTGTTTTAGCGTCTTTTACTTTCGGTTTTGTACACAAACTTGGAACAGCTGAAAATACAACATTTTTGGCTATGGAAAATATATTTCACAGCAGTTTAGATGGCACAATGATTCTCTACACTATAGCCTATGTGCTTGTTATGTCACGTAAACTGAAATTAGGCAAACTATTAGCATTTTAGCAACCAGGAAATGTCGGAGCAATTTCTCCATAGTGCATCTTTAAACATGTACGTGGTGTTTCCTTTCTGAAGAACTATATTATACATATAGTCAGTTTATGTACATCATTATAAACATAATAGGGGCTTACTCTCAGAGCTTTCTAGAGGTTTATTTACAACTTGGTCTATACTCTATGTCTTCACATTCTTTACATTGGCTCTCATTGGCTCTAAAATGTCCAGGAGAAAGGTTTGGTCAGTCCATTATTATTGTTGGAGTCTTCCTGTTCAATTATATAGACCAGGGGGTGTCAAACCCATTCCATGGAAGGCCTAGTGTTTGCAGGTTTTTGTTTTTTCCTTCCAATTAAGACCTAGACAACCAGATGTGGGGAGTTGCTGACTAATTAGTGACCTTAATTCATCAATCAAACAAGGGAGGGGTGAAATCCCGCAGACACTCGGTGGAGAGTTTGACATGCGATATAGATCTTTGGGCTTCTAGTTGTGTGTCTAGATCCTTTTGTAATGGTGACGTGAGGTTGATACACCTTTATCGTATAGTCTCTCTTCTGTGCCATCTGGCCATCCATCTATCTCCACATCTGTCTTTCATTCGCCTGCTTTCCATCCCTTTGGATTTCTCTTTCTGCCTTTTATTCAGCTGTTCTCCCCCGGGTTTGCTAATGCTGTAATGGGATTCAGACAGTTACTCTAGATCTAAACAAAGGAGTAAAAGTCATCCCCTGTTCCTCTACCTTCACATCGCCCTTCCTCTCCTCTCTTCATGCCTCTAATTGGTTGCAACCAATAATCAGCATAGGAACTCCCTATAAGAAATAGAAGACAGGACACACATGCACGTGCAGACACATACACACACACAAACACGCGCATGTGCAGGCACACACCCACACACACACTTAAGCAGCTAGTTTCATCAATACAAGTGGTACATTTGGCTCTGTGAAATGACTCCCATTCACCCTCCCACAGCCCCACAGAATCTGTATCTTGTGTCCCAAATGGCACCCTATTTCCTATATAGTGAACTACTTTTGACCAGGGCCCACAGAGCTTTGATCAAAATAAGTGCAGTATACAGTGGCTTGCAAAAGTATTCACCCCCACTGGCATTTTTCCTATTTTGTTGCCTTACAACCTGAAGTAAAATTTATTTTGGGGGGGATTGTATCGTTTAATTTACACAACATGCCTACCACTTTGAAGATGCAAAATATGTTTTATTGTATTAACAAACAAGAAATAAGACAAAAAAAACAGAAAACTTGAGCATGCATAACTATTCACCCCCCCAAAGTCAATACTTTGTAGAGCCACCTTTTGCAGCAATTATAGCTGCAAATCTCTCGAGGTGTGTCTCTATAAGCTTAGCACATCTAGCCTCTAGGATTTTTGCCCATTCTTCAAGGCAAAACTGCTCCAGCTCCTTCAAGCTGGATGGGTTCCGCTGGTGTACAGCAATCTTTAAGTCATACCACAGATTCTCAATTGGATTGAGGTCTGGGCTTTGATTAGGCCATTCCAAGACATTTGAATGTTTCCCCTTAAACCACTCGAGTGTTGCTTTAGCAGTATGCTTAGGGTCATTGTCCTGCTGGAAGGTGAACCTCCATCCCTGTCTCATATCTCTGGAAGACAGAAACGGGTTTCCCTCAAGAATGTCTTTGTATTTAGCACCATCCATCATACCTTCAATTCCAGTTTCCCAGTCCCTGCCGATGAAAAATATCCCCACAGCATGATGCTGCCACCACCATGCTTCACTGTGGGAATAGTGTTCTCGGGATGATGAGAGGTGTTGGGTTTGTGCAAGACATAGCGCTGTCCTGGATGGCCAACAAGCTCAATTGTAGTCTCATCTGACCAGAGTACCTTCTTCCATATGTTTGGGGAGTCTCCCACATGCCTTTTGGCGAACATCAAACATGTTTGCTTATTTATTTCTTTAAGCAATGGCTTTTTTCTGGTCACTATTCTGTAAAGCCCAGCTCTGTGGAGTGTACGGATTAAAGTGGTCCTATGGACAGATACTCTAATCTCCACTGTGGAGCTTTGCAGCTCCTTCATGATTATCTTTGGTCTCTTTGTTGCCGCTCTGATTAATGTCCTCCTTGCCTGGTCCGTGAGTTTGAGTGGGTGGCCCTCTCTTGGCAGGTTTGTTGTGGTGCCATATTCTTTCCATTTTTAAATAATGGATTCAATGGTGCTCTGTGGGATGTTCAAAATTTCTGATATTTTTTTATAACGCAACACTGATCTGTACTTCTCCACAACTGTGTCCCTGACCGGTTTGGAGAGCTCCTTGGTCTTCATGGTACCCCTTGCTTAGGGGTGTTGCAGACTCTGGGGCATTTTAGAACAAGTGTATATATACTGAGACCATGTGACAGATCATGTGACACTTAGATTGCACACAGGTGGACTTTATTTAACTAATTATGTAACTTCTGAAGGTAATTGGTTGCACCAGATCTTAATTTAGGGGCTTCATATCAAAGGGGGTGAATACATATGCATGTACAACTTTTCCGGTTTGTATGTTTTATAATTTTTTGAAACAAGTAATTTTTTAAATTTCACTATACCAATTTGGACTATTTTGTGTATGTTCATTACATGAAATACAAATACAAATACAAATCTATTTAAATTACAGGTTGTAAATGCAACAAAATAGGAAAAACGCCAAGGGGGTTGAATACTTTTGCATGGCAATGTATAGGGCATAGGATGCCATTTGGGGCAGATTGTTTTCCCCATCTGCATATTCAAGCCACACACTGTAAATACACTCCCTCCTGAATGCAGCACACACTAAACACAGCCTTTCCCTCCCACAACCATCACATTGTAGAAGCTGATTCACGTTGGTCTGATTTATCTTGGTCATGTCATGTATAAGACATGTACAGTGCCTTGCGAAAGTATTCGGCCCCCTTGAACTTTGCGACATTTCAGGCTTCAAACATAAAGATATAAAACTGTATTTTTTGTGAAGAATCAACAACAAGTGGGACACAATCATGAAGTGGAACGACATTTATTGGATATTTCAAACTTTTTTAACAAATCAAAAACGGAAAAATTGGGCGTGCAAAATTATTCAGCCCCTTTACTTTCAGTGCAGCAAACTCTCTCCAGAAGTTCAGTGAGGATCTCTGAATGATTCAATGTTGACCTAAATGAATAATGATGATAAATACAATCCACCTGTGTGTAATCAAGTCTCCGTATAAATGCACCTGCACTGTGATAGTCTCAGAGGTCCGTTAAAAGCGCAGAGAGCATCATGAAGAACAAGGAACACACCAGGCAGGTCCGAGATACTGTTGTGAAGAAGTTTAAAGCCGGATTTGGATACAAAAAGATTTCCCAAGCTTTAAACATCCCAAGGAGCACTGTGCAAGCGATAATATTGAAATGGAAGGAGTATCAGACCACTGCAAATCTACCAAGACCTGGCCGTCCCTCTAAACTTTCAGCTCATACAAGGAGAAGACTGATCAGAGATGCAGCCAAGAGGCCCATGATCACTCTGGATGAACTGCAGAGATCTACAGCTGAGGTGGGAGACTCTGTCCATAGGACAACAATCAGTTGTATATTGCACAAATCTGGCCTTTATGGAAGAGTGGCAAGAAGAAAGCCATTTCTTAAAGATATCCATAAAAAGTGTTGTTTAAAGTTTGCCACAAGCCACCTGGGAGACACACCAAACATGTGGAAGAAGGTGCTCTGGTCAGATGAAACCAAAATTGAACTTTTTGGCAACAATGCAAAACGTTATGTTTGGCGTAAAAGCAACACAGCTCATCACACTGAACACACCATCCCCACTGTCAAACATGGTGGTGGCAGCATCATGGTTTGGGCCTTCTTTTCTTCAGCAGGGACAGGGAAGATGGTTAAAATTGATGGGAAGATGGATGGAGCCAAATACAGGACCATTCTGGAAGAAAACCTGATGGAGTCTGCAAAAGACCTGAGACTGGGACGGAGATTTGTCTTCCAACAAGACAATGATCCATAACATAAAGCAAAATCTACAATGGAATGGTTCAAAAATAAACATATCCAGGTGTTAGAATGGCCAAGTCATAGTCCAGACCTGAATCCAATCGAGAATCTGTGGAAAGAACTGAAAACTGCTGTTCACAAATGCTCTCCATCCAACCTCACTGAGCTCGAGCTGTTTTGCAAGGAGGAATGGGAAAAAATTTCAGTCTCTCGATGTGCAAAACTGATAGAGACATACCCCAAGCAACTTACAGCTGTAATCGCAGCAAAAGGTGGCGCTACAAAGTATTAATTTAAGGGGGCTGAATAATTTTGCACGCCCAATTTTTCAGTTTATGATTTGTTAAAAAAGTTTGAAATATCCAATAAATGTCATTCCACTTCATGATTGTGTCCCACTTGTTGTTGATTCTTCACAAAAAATACAGTTTTATATCTTTATGTTTGAAGCCTGAAATGTGGCAAAAGGTTGCAAAGTTCAAGGGGGCCGAATACTTTCGCAAGGCACTGTATGCATACGATGTAGGAGATTATGACGGCACTAGAATATCTTTCTCTCTCTCTCGAAGATATCTATAATTTTCTGCTCCACTATGTTTCATCCATTTTTCATGCTTGAATTACTGTCTCTCTGGTTTTTCCTGTTCTTTCCCCTCCTGTTTACAATGGAATAGTTGCAGAAGGAGACAGATGGGGGGATTGAAAGTGTGGAAAAATAGTGTAAAAAAAAGCAAATTGTGGAGGGAGACATTGAAGTTCCAACAATCATTTTTGGAGAAGCATATCAAAAAAAACTTGTCACATTTGTAGTTTCACGTATCAAAATCACATTTTCACATGTGTCACGATGTTCGTAATAATGATGGTCGGACCAAGGCGCAGCATACTTTGAGTTCCACATACTTTTAATGAATAAAGTGAAACTTAAGTAAATACAAAACAAATAAAGAATAAACAAACCGTGACGACAATGCAGTGCGATCAGGCTACTAAACATAAACAATATCCCATAACCCACAGGTGGAAAAATGCAACTTAAGTATGATCCCCAATTAGAGACAACGATTACCAACTGCCTCTAATTGGGAATCATACACAAACACCAACATAGAAAAATAAACCTAGAACCCCACATAGAAATAATAAACAAGACTAAACACCCCTAGTCACGCCCTGACCTACTCTACCATAGAAAATACTGGCTTTCTATGGTCAGGATGTGACAACATGTGAAATAGCTATTTTCACATGTTGAGCTTGAATTTCACACATAAAACCACATATTCACATGTATTACATTTAGAGTTCACATGTTAACACCATTTTCACATGTGAGGAGAATAACATGTTTTCACCTCACATGTGAATTGCAGTTTCACATGTGAAACTGGTAGTTTCACATGTTAATGACAACTTTTCCATGTGAAAATCAGATATCCATGTGAAAAACATTGCAAGTTCACATTTGAAAATCAGTCACATGTAATTTAACATTTGCAAATGTAGTTTTTTTTTTTACATGTGATTGTTTTTCACATGTAATCTTGCATTTGAAAGTGAAAATCTCATTTGCAGTTTCATATTTAAGAACACTCCAACTGTGAAAACTTCACTTTCAGATGTGGAATTTCCATATTCACATGTGGGGTTGAAATGTAAGTAAGCATTTCACTGTAAGGTCTACACCTATTGTATTCAGAGCACATGACAAATAAACTTTGATTTGTTATTCTCCTCACATGTGAAAAGAAAGTGTTAACATTTATTTTTAATTTCCTTGGTTTTTACACCGGAAGGATGATTATGGAACATTATTATACATTATATTATAATACAGCAACAGCTTTGGAACACTCACAATGTTATGCGTTGATTGTTAAAATCCCAGCTCATAATCCTACTGATCATTGGCGAGAGCAAGGAAACAAATACTGAAGCAAATACTTACTACACAGTTATACAATGTAGATGGCTCGATGACTACAGGAGTGTGAAATATGGATGAGCTGTTCTCAGCGGAAGGGTTCTGAAATATTTTCTGACCGTGAATATATCATAGTCATCCACCTCCGTGGAAACAATTTAGGACAGCCCTGATGCGTCAGATGAGAGTTAATTTGAAGGTAGTCATCCAAATGTTCCCCTGGACAACGGTGGTCACACAGTGGAGGAGTTTGATGTTCCAGTGGGAGGAGGACGCCAACAAACGCAATGAGATGGCCCGGCGCTCTGCCAACCAGCTGGCGTTTGCATTTCTCTGTGACAGGTGCCTGCCATAAATCTCTATATCCCTGGGCAGTACCGTAGGGCAGGGTAATAACATAAATGCGCAGCCAGGCAGGGCCCCAGGACATCCCCCCCAGGCAGGCCCCCAGGACATCCATTGAGGTGGGGCACCAGGACATCCCCCCAGGCAGGCCCCCAGGACATCCATTGAGGTGGGGCACCAGGACATCCCCCAGGCAGGCCCCAGGACATCCATTGAGGCGGGCCCCAGGACATCCATTGAGGTGGGGCACCAGGACATCCTCCCAGGCAGGGCCCCAGGACAACAATCGAGGCAGGCCCCAGGACATCCATCGAGCCGGGCCCCAGGACATCCATCGAGGTGGGCCCCAGAACATCCATTGAGGCCCGGCCCCAGGACATCCATCGAGGCCCGGCCCCAGGACATCCACTGAGGCCCGGCCCCAGGACATCCATCGAGGCCCGGCCCCAGGACATCCATCGAGGCCCGGCCCCAGGACATCCATCGAGCACAATATGTCCAAATTTCACATATGTCTTAGCTATTTACGAGACGTGACAGATAAACGCTTCCTCAGATATTCCATACTGCTGCCAGCTCCTAACTTCAGGTCCAGGTACTGTCCCTTTCTCCAATCATCTCACTCCCTACCTCTATGTGTGTGTGTGTGTGTTAGTGGTGCGCGTGTCAGGTGTTCGTTCACCCGCACCCGCCCTCAATTGCTAATAATCCATCCACAACCGCCAGACTATATGTGATACAGTGAAAATCGGAGGCCCGCACCTGACCCTAACCCACGAATTTGTACTAATTTAGATAGATTATAAGCATAAACACTGACATTTTGGTAGGCTATTTCAAGAGCTTGTGATGATAAGGTTCTATCTGCATTTTTGTCCAAATGAAGTTACTGACATCAGCCTTGTTCTGTTCAATGGTCTGTACCTATATGGTATTCTTAATACCCCCATTTTGATCAATTCAAAATAATAAAAGAAAATAGCTGACGCCATTCTAACCATTTCCAAATGACATCAGTTTGATCGGTTGTAAGGAATTAAAAAGCTGTGGGAATGACATGTTTCTGATCATATTTCAGTTCAGCTTGGATGTACATTTTATGTGGTTGATATACTATCAGCTTTTTATGATGCTGATAAAGATAGCACCTCTACAGATGTTGAAAGAAAGAAATCCTATTTCTTTACTCCTGTTCTCTAGTCAGAACTTACATTTAGTGTACAATTTTACTGCAAGAAATGCTTAATTCTGCAGAAGTTCATATTAAGGCTATGTGAGAGGTTATAAAGCTTCAGTCAGTGTCCAGTTTCAAATGAACCCATCTGTTCAGTAAGCTACAGTTCCCTTGACGTGCCATAGGCCTATTTGAAGTCCCCGTCCTGTGACTGTTGAATTTGTACAGCGCCTCACAATCAATCAGTCAATCAAATGTATTTATAAAGCCCTTCTTACATCAGCTGATGTCACAAAGTGCTGTACAGAAACCCAGCCTATGAGGGGTGGCCAGTCCCCTTATGCCGATGCCGGGTAGAGATCATAGCGGAACATGGTCAAGATGTTCAAATGTTCATAGCTGACCAGCAGGGTCAAATAATAATAATCACAGTGGTTGTACAGGGCTTGGCGTAACACCTCAGGAGTAAATGTCAGTTAGCTTTTCATAGCCGATCATTCAGAGTATCTCTACCGCTCCTGCTGTCTCTAGAGAGTTGAAAACAGCAGGTTTTGGAGCTCTATAGCAGAAAGCCCTGCCTCCAGTGTCTTGTGACTGTAGCGCACGTGTAGGTATGTAGGACCAAATGTGTAGGTATGTAGGACCAAATCGGAAAGGTAGGCACAAGCTCAAGTAATGCTCTGGAGGTAAGCAGGAAAACCTAAAAGTAAAGCTGCGAAATGGAGAACGGAAAATAATGAAAATAATAATCATCATACATAACACTGCTATCATCCTCTTTTACCACCTCACCAAATCTTTCCCAAACATTACGTTTCTGCCCCCCCCCCCCCCGTCATTATTTTCCATTCTCCATTTCGCAGATTTTCTTTTATTGAATTCAACTCTGACTTTGTGCTTTTCCCCCCAGTGGATCGACATTAACTTTTTCTGCCCGTTCCCAAAAGCATTTGAAGTGTAAGCTGTTTGGCGCGCGTACAGTTAGGCCCTAAACCTTAAAGGCTTACGCACTAATGCCAGATAGCCTAAAAAGAATGAAAGAAAAACCTCAATGTAGCCAATAGATATACATTTCGCAAGAATTTTACATTTATGGACGTTTTTATTATTTCCTCTTCATTCAACCACCCACCCACGCACCCTTCATCCACATAGTATTTCATGACCCCAAACACGCCCGCCTCGATATGACTGCGGATTTTATGTGTTAATCCACACATCACTAGTGTTTGTTCGTGTGCTACCTGGCATCCCTCCCCTCCTCAAGGCCTGTGGCCCACTTCTTTCCCCATCTGCTTGGATGAACTTTTCGCACCTCGGCCCGCGTGGAGAATATAAAGTGTCTCGTAAAACAGTAATCATCTCTATGGACCGATGCTCCGTTCGCCAGGCCATATTGGTTGGAGAACTCAAACGGAACGCGACTCTGTGTGTGTGTGTGTGTGTTGGTGGACTCAATGCCAAGGGTTCTTAACAACTTGGAACATCAGGCAGAAAAGCAGACTGACAGCCTGGCTTTGGGTCTGGCTCCATGTATTCCACATCCCCCAGGGCGGGGAACGAATGAACTAAGGAACGTCCATCAGTCCAGGATTGACCACACGATTGATTCGTTGACCGTTATGCAACGGAGTGGACTGCAGAGCTTTCAACACCGCCATTAGAACGAGGAGGAGGTCTGTGAGAGTAGCTGCTGAAAGGTTTTGCATAAGAGACAAATGATATGTCCCAAATGGCACCCTATTCCCTACATCATCCACCAACACACACTTGGGGAATTAGGGTGCCATTTGGGATGTAACCTAACCATCTCAGAGGAAAACCGCTGTCATTTCATTTCTGGCCTGATACTCTGCTCCGATGCTGAGCTGGAAATGAGCCTCAACATGTGGGAGAATGTCCAGCCAATAACCACATAGTTCTGATTGAGAACATTGAGATGTTTGCACTTGGGTTTCACCATAGAAATAGAATGAGAAAAACTATGGGGACACTCAAAATGGCCACCAGTCCACCAATCATGGCATAATTGACCTGAATGGGTATGTCCATTCTACTAATTCTCAGTGGTGGAAAAAGTACTCAATTGTCATACCCGAGTAAAAGTAAAGATACCTTGATAGAAAATTACTCAAGTAAAAGTGAAAATCACCCAGTAAAATACTACTTGAGAAAAAGTCTAAAAGTATTTGATTTTAAATATATTTAAGTATCAAAAATGTAATTGATTAAATATACATAAGCATAAATCATCTCAAATTCCTTATATTAAGCAAACCAGATGGCACAATTGTATTGTTTTTTGTTCCATTTATGGATAGCCAAGGGCACACTTCAACACGCAGGCATCATTTACAAACAAAGCATTTGCGTTTAGTGAGTCCGCTAGATCAGAGGCAGTATGGATGACCAGGGATGTTCTCTTGATAAGTGTGTAAATTGGACTATTTTACTGTCCTGCTAAGAATTCAAAATGTAACAAGTACTTTTGGGTGTCAGGGAAATGTATGGAGTACATTATTTTCTTTAGAAATGTAGTGGAGTAAAAGCAGTAAATATATAAATAGTAAAGTACAGTACAGTTACCAAAAACAACCATTTAAGTATTTTTACTTAAGTACTTTACACCACTGGTTAATTATAATTCTATGGGTTCCATGTTGGTTGGTTCCTACTCAAGTACAAAGTTGTGGTGGATCTAAAACTGGCACAAGAGCTGCTATATGCTTGGAAAATGGAGCATCAGAGACACCTTCCAGTTTTGATGCTTAGCTCGCCAGCTATATAGGTTGTTGACAGTTGGTTAGCAAACACTTATTCACTCTTTTGTTATAGTGCAGGCCTGGCAATTAATTCACTTGAACTCAACTAGTAAACACACAATGTCAGGACGCGGTTGTAAGCCGTGGTCCACCCTCCTTATCTTCCACAGTGATCAGCCAACCTAAGCCTTACCATTATGGTACTGGACCCGGCTGAGATATGTGGGGGAAGACGAGGCCCCCAGTGTAGAATATGTTGGGGATAACCTTTTGTTTGAGTCTCATTGGATTAATGCCAGTGACATCTATAGTTTCATAGCCTTAGCTAATAGGATAGAACGTGAACTAGCTTTCAAAGCAGAGACGGTTGCATAGATTCCAGGAAGCGGTGCAAAGACAAGTCACAGGATGAGAAGTGGAAGCACTGGCAGGTGGAATCCTCAATGAACATCGGTGAGAAGAACCTTCATCAAAAGATATCGCACCATTCTACCAGCCAGCTGTGAAGCCCGTCGATAAGTATGGGATCTGGTACGGAGTGAGAAAGTACAGGGTGGAGGTGAAGAGGGGAAGGACAGGAAAGCTGTTAAATGTGCCGAATGCAATCGCTTTGGGCATCTACAGTGGTAGGGTTTTCTACACCAGACAGGTAGCTGCTTCATCTGTAACCTTGCATCAAGCCAAAGAATGTACAACCATCAAATGCTGGCTCTGTGGATCCCTTGGCCACAAAGGCAGAGAATATAAAAACACCAGCAAAAATGCACCCTATGTGATACAAATGGCCACTCCTTCTAAGACAGGCAGCTTCCAGTGAAGAATCAGCAGAACAGGAATGCAAACAGAAGGCCGAAGACAAGAAATCTGAGAGAGACCATTACAGTCATCGAGTGAGAGCGCAAAAGAAGAAGACAATTTTCAACTCTTTTCTTCCTGAGAGAGAGGTTAATATGTGTGAACTGTCCTCCAACGTGGACCCAGAAGGAGCCGGAGACACGAGGACAATGAGAGATCACCCCCTGCCGTCCACCCCTTCTGAGATGGCCAGCACGACTGCTCAACCCGGTCAAGTGACGTCACTCCTCACCATCTACAGGTAATGCAAAAAGAAAAGATGTGAAACGTAGCCCTACATAGGATGTCACCCGATATTTATTTTAGGGAGGCCACACCAGTTTAACATCCTGAAGCATAATCTGTGGCTTTTAATTGAAAGACATTTTTAAAAGAACACTAAACCATTTTTAAACGTAGACTCTTGAGTAAAAGGAACGTCTGTGGTGGAACTTTTATCCATAGGGTATACGGTCATTATAGAATGTTATCTTAATACTGTAATAGAAGCTAACGCCCGGGAGGCAAGTTCGAACTAAACTAAAAAGGGAGAAGAAGCATTGAAATGAAATGTGGAAGAGTTGAACAATGTGATATTCTTCTTATTGTGTATTCCATAAAATCAATTCTCAGTCATTTGTGATGTAATGTATTGTATTGATGTTAATCAACTCTTTTGATCCCAAAAACTAGAGAAATATTTTTTTTTTAAACTAGCCTATTGAATATGAAATAAAGATATTTTTTTACACAAAAAAAGTTACAAAATGAGATGTATCTCATGAAAGAGAAAATAATCTTAAGAGTTATGTTTGTAAAGCTGATAAAAAAGTAAATAACATGTCTCCGAAACTGATGCGATTGTCTCCTGATGTGTTTATTGTTAAGTGCATACATGTGTCACGGAGGGGGTCAGTGTGTTGCTAACAGCTTAGCTTCCTCCACTGTTCGACTGCCCCATACTGGGCTAAAACCAGTGATCCTCTGCTTCGTAACAAACGTGACCGCCCTCCTTGACAACGTTCCAACGGGTTGAGCCGCCAAAAAGGTAACAACTGAATGGCTCCATCCGCAACATTTCAAGCTAGCTGTGGAGTGAGTTTATAGTTCATTCCTAACTTCGTTCGACATGCCCATTCACTTTCCATGCGCATAGCCTACACAGATCTGCCTGTGGACTGTTGCACACTGAGTGATGGAGGCGGTGGTTCAATGTGTGTGACTCTGTGTAGTCAAGCATGGTTAAATGTTAAATGAAACGTGTCTCACTCGTTTTCTGTCAAAGTGTTATTACTATTATGGACAATATATTAGTTTCTAGGGAACATTGGAATGGTGGCCGTGTTCCAATGCAGTGCTTGACTGTCTAGTAAAGTGTGGTTGAATGAAACGTGTCTCACTGGTCAAAGTGTTATTATCGTGTCTCAATGGTTTTCTGTCAAAGTGTTATTATTTTCTTAGACACCAGACTACTCACACCCTCCATGTCTGAGTGACCAGGCTTAATCAAATGTTTCCCTCCTGCTTAAACTATCATCACAAGATGCCTCTTTTCCCTCTCAGGGATTTACGCCAGTGCTTGACCGAGACTCATAGCTTTGTTTTTTATGGGCTGCCTGAGGTCATTTCATTAAGTTCTTTGGCCGGAAGCCTTCGTTCGGCCTCCCATACGCTGCTCACGCGCTGCAGTTTCATTTGAATGGATCAGGAGTGGATCAGCGATTGATGCTGCACTGCAGCAATGTGACATATTGGTAACGTCCCAAATGGCACCCTATTTCCTATTTAGTGCACTACTTTTGACCAGGGCCCATAAGGCTCCGGTCAAAAGACAGGATAATCATATTGCATTAACTTATGAGAACCATCGGTAGAACAATGGAATAGTTTGAAGGTGACGGTGGCATGTGAGGATAATCTGGCACTGTTCTAGTTCCATAGCTCTCTGGCTTCAGAGACCCCCTGGGACACTGAGTCTCTACAGACGCGGCGAAGAGGTCAACGGAGCTTGACCCAAACAATGGTAATTCCATGGAAACTTGTGTGGGAAAGATGTCTTGGGGGAAAGATCCTGAATCTCCTCATTGCCCAGCAGAAAAATGTGCCTACATTTAGGCTAGTGTTTATATGTGTATTTCATACTATGTTGAGGTAAAAATCGCTTGCATGGATGTCAACCCCAATACATGTTCATGTCATTGCAGTTGCAGTTTAAAAAGACTGACTACTACCAGTGATTGTTGTATGCTAGCTATGCTGACCAGTTATAGGAGCAGGAGTTAGCAGTCACTTCATCTTAACCTGAAAAAGAACAACTTCTAAATGTTATGCAGTGAAAACCAAATTTTCCAAAATCGGACTTTAGTAACCACATTAAGGGCCTGTTACAACACATCAATCATAACAGATTTGACGATGACCACTTTGTTAGATCAGAGTTGTTGAATGTGCGCAAATACGATTCCGACGTCCTTCTTCTATCCCCCAGTCTGCGTTCCATGGACCTCTTTACCACATCTTTTGGCTCAGGGCCAGCTGAGCCATGCTGCTCTGGTATGGTCAGGCAGAGAAAGACAACACTCCTGGTAAAACCCTCTTTTGTTTGTTTGCTGGTGGCGGTGACATGAAAACAGAGACAGTGTGCACACACAAACACACGCAACAAAGTATGTTTCTAAAACACACCAACACACTCAAACACACACTCACTCACTTTCTCTCTCTCTCTTGTATAGTAAAGTCAAATGTATTTAAAATGCATTTAACAAGGGTCACAAAACTTTACATAATTCAAAACAGGCCCCGATGGTGACCTACCTACCTACATGTGTGTTCAGCCAGGTGGGTTGTGAACATGCTGTTGTTGACAAAGCTGACTCAGCCAATAGTTAGTCATAGACTGTGGTATTCATGACCAACAGGCCACTCCAGGAAACCCCATAAAGAGATCACAGGTTTTACCTGTTAAGTAACAATGTTGTTTACAAAGGAGGAATTAAAGGATGAGCTGGCGTGAAAACAACAGTAAATGCCAATGACTCAGTAATCACATAACAACAACGTAACAACACCTTACTCAGTAAAGTCTATTTTTTCCTATGGTTGGATGTTTCTCCTGTCTCTCTCTCTCTCTCTTCTCCATCCCATAACAACAACACTATAGGCTACATACAGTACAGTCAATCTAGCCTATTACAATGCAGTATCTCTCTCTCTCCAGCTCTCTCTGAGAGTTCATAGGTATGTATAATAACATTGGCTACCCTTCCTTCTGGCTGTTAATTCCTCCTCCCGTTCTAGAGGACAGGCTAGTTTGAGCCAAGAGGAAGGGGAAGGGGGAGGAGAGGGAGGGAGGGTGAGGGGGAAGGAGGGATGGTAAGAGCAGACGGAGCTCAAATTCAGTCCTGTCAGTGAGTAGAGGCACTCAGAAATAGCAGAGAAGAGAGGGAGCACGGAAACACATGGTGAACTAATGGATTACTCTCACAGACTCTTGTGAACTACACAGCAACGACATACCATCAACCACACAACCTGGCAAATACAGTACAGACATACAATATTCACACTGATTTCACTTCAGCCTCATACACTCAACAAGCTCTCTACAAATTTAGATCACACAGACAGTTCTAACACAGGTCTCTTAATCTACATTAGAGTAAATAGACAAACGGATTCTCTGATTCTGACACAAACACAGACACAATGGAAATGCATGGGCTTCAGTGTTGAACTGGAGGACCAAAGATGTGAATTTCAGTGAGGATTCTGACACCTTTGTGAAACATCACTGAAGAGCACCACAAGCAAAAGTAAGTACTGTACTTTACCTTTTAACTCACTTGAGCGTTTGTAGCTAGCTACCTTTTTACTTTTCCTTGTAACATTATGACCAAGTAAAACAACACATTTCACAGCGCCTATCCGGTGTAAACATATGTATTTTTTTTAATCCTCATATGTTACAGTAGCTGTGCATTTGTCTGAGCATGGCAGTTTACAACAATAAATATTCAGTGAGCGTGTGTGTGTGTGTGTGAAGCATGATGACAGGCAAAATGAGATAAGATTATACTAAAAGCTTTGTGATAAACATGCTAGCCTATAGACATTCAGATGCAGAAAGTCAACAAAATTATGCTATATGTACCTAGCCTATATGTCAACACTCTTGCCACACTTGCCACATCTCAGTTTGTTCATTCCTTGTAAACTGACCAATCCAAGGTCAGTAACTGTGTATGTAGGGATTCTTATGGGAGCTCCTGGTCCTGGGAATTGCCACTGCGTTTAGACCAGCCAGTCATCAGTCTAACACATTTTTATGGAAAATAATGAGTCTCTCTCCTTTCCTGAGAAAACCAGAAAGGCCAGCACGCTATATGCTCCGTATTTCACCTTTAATGACAATATTTGACTAATGAAGAACGTTTAAAATGTTTGCATTTAAGGTGATATAAAGAGCATATAGGGTGTGGACCTTTCTGTACTTTTCATTACGTTTTTGTAGGCTGTGGTTATGACTACAACCATTTCTCTCTCCTTCCTTCAACTGCTGTAGCAGGACACGCATGAAGAGGTTGACCATGCACTGACAAAAAGGTGAGAGCCGAGACTGAGGCAGGGAGAAGGGAGAGAAGATTTATACTCATCTTGGTTTTGTTCTTCTCTTCTGGTGTGTTACGTGCCTAGCCTACATTCTGTCACACTGACCAAAACTCTCTTGATGCTAATTAATAGATGTATGAACCCGGATAATTATTCAAATATACACTCATAAAGTATAGATTATACACAGACAAAATCAAAAACTGAGGCTGAATCCATTTAGTCGACTGGTCGATAGTTTGGTCAATAGGCTGTTTGTCGATCGAGATTTCTTAAGTTGAGCAGTTGCAAATTATCCAAAAAAAGTAACATGTCTGATTCGTGCCTGTCTCTGTGGACTAATCCATTACGGAGGCCATGTGGATGGCACAGTCCATCACCCTAAGACATGTGCTACTGAAATTGCAATTGGTTATATCATGTAAGAATAATGGTGCAACACTAATAAATATAATGTTATTTTATAACAAATGCACTACCTCCAGCGCTGTCTATGGTTCTTAAACATAATCTTCAGTGAACCGTTGAATTGGTGCCTTTCCCTATATGTTGCTACGTGCATAATAGCGAAGTTAACCCGCATATTAGTGTTGAGAACAATGCAGCCCCCTGCAGCGGAGTGAGGAGACGAGGAAACAGCTCTTGACAAAATTGTCTAAGAAAATTGAGTAGAGAGGAAACCAACTTAATTAGGTCTATAATCAATAGCCTAACTATTAAACATGCCTGGCTTTATAAATCATCCATATATAATCTACAGAAATAAGACAGATCCTGCCTCTGTTGCTTGTTCGTGTTTGTGTTAAAAGCCTACTGAATCCGGTGAGCACCAAGCCTCACACAACTGCAAAATTTTGGATAAAGCCATTTCACAAATTCGTCTCTTTTTCATCTTTGCAGTGCTGTGATAAAGGCATTACAATTGTTTTTCATTAGAACAGACTCTCTTGATATTATTTATCATTTATTTTGTGTTTACACTGTTACAAACGGGCAGAAAAAATAATATTGTAATCTAACTGCACCTGTTTGTCACACGCAATATGTACGCAGCTCTCCCTCCTATACCCCACTTTTTCTTGATCTCCTTCTTATTATTATTATTACTATTATTATTATGATCATCATTATAATAAGTAATGTCATTATCATTAGTAGGTGTCTTACAGTAATAGCCTTGTATAACCACCATCGAGCTACAGTCCGAAGAGTGTGTCCGGTTTCATCTTAATACCGTAACACACCTATATTTCAATATTTAGGCTACTGTATCAATCAATCATTCATTCATGTCATCACACAGCATACAAGTCATTCATACTTTGTAATGCAATCAAGCATTTTAGTTTTAAAATGAAGTAAAGGAAGCTTTGGATAAGTAGCTCCGTACAGAAAATAAACCGCAATTCATGAATGCATGTAAATGTTTTAGGTCTTTGCTGTAATAAAGGCTTTATATATATTTTCCTCTCGTTATAACAGACTCTCTGATACACTACTAATTAATTTTGTCTTGTTTACACTGTTCCAAATGGTTTTGAAAAAAGTATAATATTGTAATCCAACAGCAGTTGTTTGGCACACAATACTCACTCAACACTTCCTCCTATACCCTCCTTTTTCTGGAGCGCCAGTAATTTCCACAACTAAGTCTAAATTCCACACATCTGACTTCCACATTCCCTCCTGAAAAACCAGAAAACATACACCCGTTTCAAGTTTCTTTTTCACGTCCTCCGGATCCATTTTGCTGTCACATGTTACGGTGTTCGAGTTTGTTATAACCAATTTATAGATGTGTTACGTCCGTCGTTGAATGAGTGAGATCAAAGCGCAGTGTGGAAAGTGTTCATACGAACGTAAAGCTCTGTAGCGCTAAACAGCAACTATACAAAGACAAGATCTCACAAACTAGGGTGGAAAACAGGCTGCCTAAGTATGATTCCCAATCAGAGACAACGATAGACAGCTGCCTCTGATTGGGAACCATACCCGGCCAACAAAGAAATAGAAAACTAGAATGCCCACCCAAATCACACCCTGACCTAACAGAGAAATAAGAAGGCTCTCTAAGATCAGAGCATGACAGTACCCCCCTCCCCAAAGGTGCGGACTCCGGCCGCAAAACCTGACTCTATGAGGGAGGGTCCGGTTGGGCATCTAGCCTTGGTGGCGGCTCCGGTTCAGGGCGTAGACCCCGCTCCGCTTGCTGATCCCTCCGCTTCCGTGGAACCGAACCATGGATCGTCGCTGGAGGCTCCGGACCGTAGATAATCGCCGGAAGAACCAGACTGCCGACCGTCGCCGGAGGCTCCGAACTGCCGACCATCGCAGGAGGAGCCAGGCCGCGGACCGTCTCAAGAGGTTCCGGACCGTGGATCGTCATAGGCGGTTCTGGACCGTGGACCGTCGTAGGAGGTTCCGGACTGTGGACCGTCGTTGGAGGTTCCGGACTGGGAACTGTCACCAGAAGCTCTGGCCTGGGAACTGTCACCGGAAGCTCTGGACTGGGAACTGTCGACGGAAGCTCTGGACTGGGAACTGTCTGGACTGTGGAGGCGCACTGGAGGCCTGATGCGTGGGACCGGTACAGGTGGCACCGGGCTGATGACACACACCTCAGGACGAGTGTGGGGAGGAGGCACAGCACGTACTGGACTGTGGAGGCGCACTGGAGTTCTGGAGCGTAGAGCTGGCACAACCCGTCCTGGCTGGATGCTCACTTTAGCCCGGCAAGTGAGGGGTGCTGGCACAGGACGCACTGGGCTGTGAAGGCGCACTGGAGACACGGTGCGTAGAACCGCATAACATGGTGCCTGAACAGTCACATGGTCTCTAAAGCGAGTACGTGAAGGAGACACAGGATGTACCGGACTGGGGATGCGCACCGGAGGCCAGATGCGCACCTCTCTCCGGAATCGAGCTCCTCACTCGACTCCCTGACCACTCCGTGTGCCCCCCCCCCCCAAATGTTGGGGCCTTCCTCTCTAGCTGCCTCTGCCTGATTCCATGGCAGGGTCTTGTCCCCTGCCATTAACTCCTCCCAGGTCCAGGATGTCCTCTACTCCTGGGCATGCTGCTTGGTCACTTGGTGGTGGGATCTTCTGTTACATCCGTCGTTGAATGAGTGAGACCAAAGCGCAGCGTGGAAAGTGTTCATCGTACTTTATTAAATGAACACCAAAAACCAACAAAATATAAACAAACGTAAAGCTCTGTAGCGCTAAACAGCAACTATACAAAGACAAGATCTCACAAACTAGGGTGGAAAACAGGCTGCCTAAGTATGATTCCCAATCAGAGACAACGATAGACAGCTGCCTCTGATTGGGAACCCTACCCGGCCAACAAAGAAATAGAAAACTAGAATGCCCACCCAAATCACACCCTGACCTAACCAAATAGAGAAATAAAAAGGCTCTCTAAGGTCAGGGCGTGACAAGATGTCATTATGATAGGCTATAGGTCAAGCCCTAATGGTCAAGCCCTATTGGTCACGTGCATGTGATGCAAACATGTTTCACGTAAAGAGGGCAAGAGTTGAGGGAATAGGGAAAGTTTTTCCAAAACAAATAAGGTATTTCGGTAACATACTTTTTTCTCTGAATGAAAAGTTAAGAAACTAAATGGCTGTAATTATGTTGCAGCTTCAGCATGGACAGTGTGGTAAACACTTGCTGTGCTGTGGAGCCTGTTCGATGCAGCAGGGAGGAGAGAGAGACAACGTGTTCCAGTCACACAGGGACTCTTGTCTTCATTTTCTTTTTTTACAGTGTGGCCATCGGACTCCCTCCCGCTTGAGTCATTTGTGTGTCTTAATTATTTAATCAAACAGTGTGCTTAAAGAATCAGACAAGCTCAGGGCATATATTTTATTCAAACACATCGGGTGTTTATATATGGAAAAATGCACGTTTCAACATTTTGATTAATCGATTGGTCGAAATTACAGATGACTTCTCTGTCGACCAAAATAAAAACAAATTGTTGGGGACAGCTTAATCAAAAATGGCTTTCCATATCTTTCATCTAAATAATAATACAACATTGAAATTTTCCAACATAAAATTGCATTTATGTTGATGACCATCCTTATGAATGGTTGTTTATTATTAAAGAGATTCTCCGGTACTTTTGTATACAAAAAGTGGTCCACGAAAATTGCTTACTATGTCACATTATGTGTATACAGTGCCTTTGGAAAGTATTCAGACCCCTTGACATTTTCCACATTTTGTTAGGTTTCAGCCTTATTCAAAAAAAATATTTAAAAAACATTTTCTCACCAATCTACACACAAGGACAAAGCAAAAATGTTTTGGTTTCTTGGTTGCTAAGTTATATACAAATAAATATCACATTTATATAAGTATTCAGACCCTTTACTGAGAACTTAGTTGGTGCACATTTGGCAGCAATTACAGCCTTGAGTCTTCTTGGGTATGACGCTACAAGCTTGGCACACCTGTATTTGGAGAGTTTCTCCCATTCTTCTCTGCAGATCCTTAAGCTCTGTCAGGTTGGATAGGGAGCGTTGCTGCAGCTATTTTCAGGTCTCTCCAGAGATGTTCGATCGGGTTCGGCCGGCTGGGCCACTCAAGGACTTTGAGACTTGACCCAAAGTCACTCCTGCATTGTCTTGGCTGTGTGCTTAGGGTCGTTGTCCTGTTGGAAGGTGAATCTTCGCCCCAGTCTGGGGTCCTGATGGCTCTGAAACAGGCTTTCATCAAGGATCTCTCTGTACTTTGCTCCATAGATCTTTGCCTGAATCCTGACGAGTCTCCCAGTCCCTGCCGCTGGAAAACACCCCCACAGCATGATGCTGCCACCACCATGCTTCACTGTAGGGATGGTGCCAGGTTTCCTCCAGATGTGACGCTTGGCTTTCAGTCCAACAAGTTCAATCTTGGTTCCATCAAACCAGGGAATCTTGTTGCTCATGGTCTGAGAGTCTTTAGGTGCCTTTCGGCAAACTCAAATCGGGCTGTCATGTGCCTTTTACAGAGAAGTGGCTTCCGTCTGGCTCCTCTACAATGAAGGCCTGATTGGTGGAGTGCTGCAGAGATTGTTGTCCTTCTGGAAGGTTCTCCGATCTCCACAGAGGAACTCTAGAGCTATGTCAGACCATCGGATCTTCGTCACCTCCCAGACCAAGGCCTTCTCCCCCGATTGCTCAGTTTGGCCGGGCGGCCAGCTCTAGGAAGAGTCTTGGTGGTTACAAACTTCTTCCATTTAAGAATGTTGGAGGTCACTGTGTTCTTGGGGACCTTCAATGCTGCAGAAATGTTTTGGTACCCTTCCCCAGATCTGTGCCTCGACACAATTCTGTCTCGGAGCCCTACGGACAATCCCTTCGACCTCATGGCATGGTCTTTTCTCTGACATACACTGTCAATTGTGGGACCTTATATAGACCGGTGTGTGCCTTTCCAAATCATGTCCAATCAATTGAATTTACAACAGGTGGACTCCAATCAAGTCCTAGAAAAATCACAAGGATGATCAATGGAAACAGGAAGCACCACTTCACTTTGTCATTATGGGGTATCGTGCGTAGATTGATTAGATGTTTTATTTATTTAATCTATTTTAGAATAAGGCTGTACCAAAATGTGGAAAAAGTCAAGGGGTCTGAATAATTTCCGAATTAAATTTGGGTGTCTGTGGATCCGGAGACACAGAGAACCAAAAATTCATGACAACAAACATTATAGAAATGAGGACAGTGAAAAATCATTGTTTAGCCCCTTTGAATCCACAGTGTTACTCTTGGTGAAATTTGGACGTGTTCTATGTTTACAAAGCACCTTCCTCCCTGTGCTTTGTAGAACACGTCCAAATTTCACAAACATTGTGCTATAAATTGCCTTTTACCTAGAAACATACAATATTATTATTACAATTTTGTTTTATATTGTTGTGTCTCAATGGCCCACTTGGCTATAAATAGGAGCTACTGTAAGTGCAATGGTCAGGTCACTCTGAGGAAGATGTCAGCTTGACATTGAAACGTCAGTCACCTGTTTGCATCCTGTACAATGGATTAAAGTGAGCAAAAATACATACATTTCTGCCTTTTTTTGTTGTGCTCCAACTCCTTTTTACCTCAAATTAGTTTTTCTTGGTAAGCCATTATCATGATTTTTGTCATTGTTGTTGAGCACACCTCTTTTCCTTTGTTTTCTGAAGCGCGAAGGCCAACCTGAACTCACACCGTTAAATGATTTAACAATTGAAACAATTTTTTTGATGTGAACAGTTTGTGAAACTTTTTTGCCATTACACTCATAAGCTCCCATGAGCTTCCCAAACAGAAGCTTGACCTTGACTGGCAATCAGACTCCAGAACCCTTTATAAGCTACTTTGCAGAATGTTACTTTTGTATTAATTAAACAATACCCACTATTTCCGGTGCAGCCGGAGGTTTTCTCTTGGTGCCTTCAGGAGTTGCCGAAGTTGACCATAAACAATGACCACAGAATTACCAGAAAGGCTTTAAATTCTATATGTCCTCCTATTTAACCGATTACAAAAGTATGTATACTTAACGATATTAGCCAACTAGCTAGCTGGGCTAGCTCAGTACTTGCCAGCAGCGTTAGCCAGCTCGCTAAACTTGTAAACAAAACAACCAAAGTGAACTTACTACCTGGTGATCTAAGCACAGTTGTGTCAGTGAGGAGATTGGTTCTCAGTTGGCTAAAACATAGCATCCAAACACACCATATTTCAGCTTGCACAAACCCTGTGATATCAGCAGGGGTGTAAACTAAAGTACCAGTACTTAAAGATGCACTCCAGGATCTTAAGCACAACTATATCATACGAATTGAACCCAAAAAGGACGTAAAGTATCATACAAAAGGGATGACATAGTACACAATTTGATGACATAGTACACAAAAAAACGGAGACCACTTTTGGCTCATGAGAACCAATTTTAAAACAACTGGCTGAAATAATACAAAAGTTTGAGAGTAAAAATTCTTTAAAGTACTAATTAAGTGGTATTTTGGGGTATCTGTACCTTACTTTACTACTTTTACTTTTACTCCACTACAGTTCTAAAGAAAATAATGTAATTTTTGCTTAAAACATTTTCCCAAAAGTGCTCATTACATGTTGAATGCTTAGCATGACAGGAAAATCGTCCAATTCACACCCTTATCAAGGGAACATCCCTGGTCGTCCCTACTCCCTCTGACCTGGCGGAATCACTAAACAGATGCTGTGTTTGTAAATTATGTTGGAGTGTTGGAGGCTATCCATAAAAATGTTTTTTTTGTATTGTACCATCTGGTTTGCTTAATATAAGGAATGTGAAATTATTTCTACTTTTACTTCAGTGATTTTCTATTAAGGTGTCTTGAATTTTCTACTCATGTATGACAATTGGGTACTTTTTCGACCACTGGCTATCGGTACATTATAATTAAAGTAGGTACCCCTCAATATACACTTCATTATAACTAGACAAATCCTGTATAACACCTAGTAATAACATTGTACTTATGCAGATATGTGGTGTACTAGTGTATTTATTCTCCCACTTGGATCTCGCATCCACAAGGTTTAAATTGAGGGCCAGGTTGTCAGAATGGGTAATGTACTGTAAAGGTACACATTAGTTACAAGTAACTAGCTAAAACATGAATAACAACTAGTAATTACATTGTACTTAGGCAAACATTACATGTGCTTTCAAATAGTGTCTTATTCCTTATCTGGGATTAATACCAATTACATGTTGTTATCACATTTTATATAACGGGTGGGTCGAATCCTAAATGCTGATTGGTTAAAACCACATTCCAGCCAGTGTCTATTCAACAAGTTACTACCGGCTAAATCTATGATGCTAAAATGCCTATTTACTCTGTTCAATCTCACTGCACAATCCACTGTCTCATCAGCCCAACCAGGCAATTTATAAACTTGATCCCCACAAGACATTATCTCACATTCTTTTAGACTTCAACAGCGGAGATTTGTATGAACCTTGCTGTCTGTCTCTCTGACATTTGCAACATTGTTTAAATATTAAAATTCTATCTCCAGTTGTCCCATAGTATTGACCATGTCTGGAATCTGGATGAGACAGACAGGCAGCGTTTCTCAGCCAGTCGAAATCATGAATCAGCTGGCATCATTTTTATGGATATATACAAAGAAATACCAATACAAAAAAGGGAAATTGAACTTCAGTTTGAAGTGATTATGTTAGCTGTGTTGTTGGCTAGCTCCTCTGAACAACAGTGTCCTGACGAGTGTGTACATTGTCTATGCCAGGCAAAATCGCACATCATTAGCTCATTGTTATGGATGTATCCAATTAAATGTCAATAGAAAACATCTTAAACAAATGCAAATGCAGCTACTTTGCTGCAATTTTTGACGGGACTGTAAGTTTGCCGTAGTTGGCTAGCTAGCAAGCAAGATATAAGAACGTTGCCAGCCAGTATGGCAATGGAATATTTAGAACAAAAGACTGTCGCGTCCATATATACTAAACAAAAAGTCTGCAACTGGGTCACGTCTCTGGCAATGCTAGATTTGTGTCGGGACTATATCTTTTGGAAGGATGAAATAGTATGAGTAAATTCATAAAAATCAAGTTTTTAATAAAAGTATGTCAAACATTATTTGAATATGTTGGCAAAGTGATAATGTCCTCGAAGCTGGTGTTTAGAGGATATATTGGCATGGGTGTTGTTCATTAAGGGCCGGCAAACTGTGCCTGAAGTAACTATGAGTCGTTACGTTAACTACAATACTTGTTGTAGTGTAATTACACATGTAATTAAAAGGAAGTGTTACCAAATGTAGTTATTTTCCAGTTTTCGGTTCTGTTCCCTGAACCGGTTCCAAACCTTGCTTATGTGTTCTATGTTCTGTGTTCATTTATGGATATAAGGCAGAGGTCTAAACAAACATAGGCTAATGTGATATTACTTGGGCAAATTTCTCCCCATATAATTTACTTGACATTTTTTTATGTTGTTTTTGACGTCAACAAAAACAAGTAACTTGCATGACCTTGTAAGGTTCTTATTTTTCAGAGTAAATAACTCACAGCCACTAGAGAAGCTTAAACCAAGTTTAAGAGGGTCAGTTTCCTGGCACGTGCAGTAGGACAGTATAATAGCCCTATTGGTTAATGATATATTACAAAAACAACAGTCAATAGAGCTGTGAACAAAGCTGTATCGGTTTCAACTAGGACCCTCTCTTCAGCAAGCAGGGACAGTAAGACCACGCTTGAATGAAGTTCATTTCATTTCAATTCCGTCAATTCAGGAAGTAAACTGAAATTCCAATTCTCACCAATGGTTCTCTATGACAACAACTTGGAATTGGAATTTCAGTTTACTTTGTAAATTGACTCAAATATAAATGGATTTGAGCCCAACCCAACAACCCTGTCTGCAAGGCCAGATGAGTTCGCCCCCCCTGGCCTGGATGGTGTATTGTAGACCTAGAGAGATGTCTGTAAGTCTGTCAGTGCCAACCTTCATTGACTATGGCTCAAGGCGAGAACCCTCATTGCAAAGTCAAGCAGCAAGTGTGTCATTGCAATGCAGGTCAATGAGGTGTGGTCGGCCCATTAATATTTTAATAGGTTTTTTGGCAAGGTACGCTATTGTAGGACAAAGTGTTCAGGTTACATAGAGATAGAGGGGAACCTCAGGCTACTTCATATACACCCTTCAAAAAAAGGTTTCCATAGGGGTTCTTCGGCTGTCCCCATAGGAGGCCCCTAGTGGGTTCCATATTGAATCCTCAGTGGAAAGGGTTCAAGAAGGAACCCAAACGGGTTCTACCTGGAACCCTAAAGGGTTCTTCAAAGGGTACTCCTATGGGGACAGCAGAAGAACCCTTTAAGGTTCTAGAGAGTACTTTTTTTCCCAATGACGGAATGTTCATTTAACTTTAAATCGGCCGGACAATGTTAGAAAAGGTAATACAACTCAAAATGTGAGTGAGTAGTCGGGGTTCTGATTAGTTTGTGTGGGAGAGTTGAAGTATAAGTGTGCAGCTAGAGGACAACTGCAATCTATAATGTTAATTATGTTCCCATGTGTTTCAGAACAGAATACTGATCAAAGGCTCTAGAAGTGTAGGGCACCCATAGAGTGTTTCAGCAGCTTCATCTTCCTGCCTCGGCTGAAACATGTGTTATTGATTGGTATATAAATAAAGTCTTGACAATATGGAGCGAGCTGAACAGAGCAGTATACAGCAGACGACTCCACTTCAACACTGCTTGGTTCACAGTACAATATGGCGTAAGACATAGCGCTCACCCACACACGGTTGAGTCATTTCATGCATTATTGCGTTTGGTGTAACATAGAGGCAGGGTTGCACAAGAAGAGGATTTTTTTATTTTTGAGAACAGTGTGTGTGTGGGGGGAAGAGAGAGAAACAGACAGACAGACAGACAAAAAACAAGAGAGAGAGATGGAGACAGAGATGGTCAGGCAGAGTACACAGAGAGAGAGGCGTGAAAGTTTAGAGAATATTTCCAAGAATCCCTGTGTAGCTCAACTGTTAGCTGCTCTCTGATTGCTTCTATGACTCTCATTGCTGCCTGCTTGCTCTGCCAACCAGTGTGTGTGTGTGTGTATGTGTGTGTGTGTTTCCGTGCACGTATGTATGTGTTTCCGTGCATGTGTGTGCGTTTTTCCATGCGTGTGTGTGTTTCCGTGCGTGTGTGTGTGTTTCCGTGCGTGTGTACCTGCGTGTTTGTGAACAGGCGGCATTTTGATCCAAGTCTCACAGCACATTTGTTCCAGTGAGCCTGATATGACGGATTGACACTCCAAAACGTGTGAGCAGGAGAAAGAGAGAAAGAAATAGAGAGAGAAAGAAAGGGGGAGTGGGGAACAGAGGAGGTGTCTATGAAGGGGTGAAGTGGGACAGGAAAATGGATGGTTCCACACTCATTTAACTCTGCAGAAGGAAAGAAGGAGGGAGGGATCAGGTCCATTCGTTTTAATCAGGGTAAAAGCTTTAAGGTACAGAAGGCCGAGTGGAAGTTACAGGCGGAGGGAGTCTTTGGCTGGACCATGGTCCATCTCGCAAAATATGACAGAACAATTTGTACTTTGCGAGAAGATTGTGAATGGGAGTGCTTGCTTTCTGGCAGTGAGGTTTGCAGAGAATGGGTTGTATGACTCGCACCACTCTGTGTGTGCATGTGCGTGTGTAGTGCAGTGCGTGTCATCCCATTATTCATCAGTATATGAATGTGTGCAAATCATGCTTATCGTGTATTTTGGATGCACCTTCAATTATGTAAATGAGAATGGAAGTTCTGGAACACGGAACATGGTGGAAATCCTATAATGTCCGCAGGGTGCTCTCAAGAACTCGAGAACCAGGGAATAATTTTGGGGGAAACTTTTTTCGGGAAACTGCGGTAAACCGACATCTTGGTATTCGCTCAAGGGATGATGTCTAGCAGTGATGACTAAACAGTACTAATAGAGGAGGAGAGGGCAGAAGATGCTTAGTCAGCCTTGGAGGAGACCCCATTTTACACGTGTGACTTTACAGATTGATAAGATCTAACAGCGATGACTAAGCAGTACGTGTTAGGAAGGAGTTTCGTCCACCGGCTTTGTCTTAGCCTGAGGACGAGGTTTAGAAGGAGGAGAGCACTGAGGACTTTTTATGGAGGAGGATGAGGAGGAAGAGTAGAAAGGGAGAGTACTGAAGATGCTTTATCAGCCCGGGAGACCTCACACACACATTTGATCAAATTTTAATTAAAGTAATTACCAATTACCAGCCGTAAAGTCATCCTCATCATAACCACGTCTTGAAGTTAGTAATCACCACCACCACAGATGGGTGTTTGTTATTGGACAAATCCAGCCAGTACCTTCTGTTTTCTTCAGTTTGGTGCCTGATGGGGTGGCAGCAGGGTAGCCTAGTGGTTAGAGCATTGGGCTAGTAACTGGAAGGTTGTAAGTTCAAATCCCCAAGCTGACAAGGTACAAATCTGCCATTCTGCCCCTGAACAAGGCAGATAACCCACTGTACCTAAGCCATCATTGAAAGTAAGAATTGCCTAGTAAAATAAAGGTAAAATAAAAAATGACCCTGGACTAGAGAAGAATGTGAGCTGTTCCTGGTTCAGTCTCTAGGTTAGTTAACATCATTACCACATTTCTACCGTGGCCCAGTGTAGTCGATCCATCAAGAAACCTTCCTATGGAGGGTGATTCAGTCTAGGGATGTGACAAAAAAACAAACATTTACATTTAAACAACCATTTTTTTAAATAATTTAAATGTTTAAACAATAAGAACAAAATAATAAAATGACATGTGAATTCTTAATGCAGTTATGGGGCTGTGTATGACCACTAGGTGGCAATACCGTTCTACTTCAGGCTACCAGAAGGCATCTCCTCAAGGCTACCTTACTGCTGTCCACCACCCACTCAGCAACGATGGTAGTTAATGTCATTTTTAGTCTCTCTGCTGTGTCCCTCTACTCCATGTTCTCAGTTGTCAGTACATGGAACTTCACGTCCCACTTCTCATCAGTGTGACGACTTGTTGCAGTGATGTATGGCAGCATGTTCATAGTCATCCCACAATATTGTTAACACCCCATATGGGTGATTGAGAGCTTGCGCTTTGTACTTGCAGAGCAATCATTGTACAAACCAGACCATCACAGTTTTTCAAAATGGCATCTTGTCATCTATAGTTCTAAATATGCCATCAGCCACTGAAGCCGACATCCTTTACCAGTGACAATGGCTGCATATCAACTGCAATCATTTCTGTAATCGGCACTTCTTTAGCATGAAGATTCCTATCTAATGTTTGTAGTTGGGGGCCTACGCTGCTGCTAGCAACAGTTAGGTATTTGTTTATAAAATAAAAAAATGAGTTGCTACGCAACTTCCTTCACCAGTTCGTGTTTGTATACCTGGATGACATCCTCATCTTCCACATGTCCATGGTTGAACAAGTCCAACATGTACGCCAGGTCCTTCAAAGACTCCTCTCTCACCACTTGTATGTGAGAAGTGTGAGTTTCACATTCCTCCGATCTCTTTCCTGGGGTACATTGTGTCTCAAGGCTGTGTACGGATGGACTCCCAAAAGGTAGAAGCAGTGGTCAACTGGCCGCGGCCCAGCACTGTCAAGCAAGTCTAGCGTGTTTTGGGTTTTGCTAACTTCTACCGGAGACTTTAGTTCTGTGGCTGTGCCAATGACAGCGCTCACCAAGGGCATGTAAGGCTGGGCATGTAAGCTGGACCTCGGCTGCTGAGAGGGCGTTCCAGGACCAGAATCTTTTTTTTCTGCAACCATTCTAGTTCATGAAGATCCTTCTCTTCCCTTCGTGGTAGAGGTGGATGCCTCTGACGTTGACGTGGGTGCGGTTCTGTCTCAGCTAAAGACCAAAAGCTTTACGCCTGTGTCTTCTTCTCCAGACGTCTCACTCCAGCGGAGAGGAACTATGATGTCGGCAATCGGGAGCTGCTTGCAGTCAAACTGGCTTCGGAGGAGTGGCGGCCCTGGTTGGAGGGTTCGGAACATCCTTTTACGGTTTAGACGGACCACAAGAACCTGGCCTACATCCAGGAGGATGCCCCAATCTCCGACAGGCTTGTTGGGCTCTTTTCTTCACTCGGTTCAGATTCATGTTATCTTACCACCCGGGTTCTAAGAACGTGAAGCCGGATGCCCTGTCTCGCCAGTTCCCCAGCTACAGTGAGGATCGGCCAGTTGGATCCATCATCCCCAAGTCGCTCATCCTCGTGCCGGTGTCCTGGGGTATAGAGACTGTAGTGAGGGAGGTGCAAGATAGGGAGGCAGTTCCCGACGGCTGTCCTTCTAACAGACTTTTTGTTCCTCTTGGGGCACGGTCCAAGGTACAGTGGGCTCACTCATCACGTCTCACCTCTCATCCGGGAGGGCAGCAAACGCTAGAGTTTTTGAGGAGGAGGTTTTGGTGGCCCTCGGCGGAGATGGACACTCGGACCTTCGTGGATCCCTGTCTGACACGCGCCCGGAATAAGACTCCTAGTCAGCAGCCTCTGGTTGCTTCTTCATCTGCTGCCAACACCTTCTCGACCCTGGTCTCATCTCTCTATGGATTCCATCACAGGTTCCATCCTCAGAAGGCCACACTGTCATCCTGGTCATTGTGGACCGCTTTTCCAAGACGGCACATTTCATTCCGCTGCTTAAGCTTCCATCTGCCCGTGAGACTGCTCAGCTAGTCATTCAGCATGTTTTCCGCCTTCACAGACTTCCTCTGGACATCGTCTCCGACCGGGGCCCCAGTTTGCCTCCAGATTCTGGAGGGCGTTCTGTAACCTTTTGGGGTCATCAGCCAGTTTGACTGAGGGCTATCACCCTCAGTCCAACGGCCAAGCAGGTGAACCAGGATCTGGAGACCGCCTTACAGTGCTGTGTGTCTGCCAACCCCGCCACTTGGAGTCAGCATCTTCCCTCGGTGGAGTACGCACACAACACTCTCCAGTGTTCCTCCACCGGCCTGTCACCATTCCAGGTGCTGTACGGATACCAGCCTCCTCTGCTTCCAGATCAGAAGATAGAAGTGGCGGTTCTATCCGCTGAACGTCCCATCTCTCGTTGCCGCCAGACCTGGAAAAGGGCTCGGTCAGCGATACTGAGGTTCTCTGCTCGAGCTCAACGACAGGCCAACCGTCATCGCCGTTCTCACCTTCTCCTGCGTCCAGGCCAGATGGTCTGGTTGTCTCCTAGGGATCTGCCCCTACACATGGAATGTAAGAAGTTGGCACCCCGGTATGTTGGGCCATTCAAGGTTCTACGGTGCATCAATCCAGTGGCCTATTGCCTTCATCTTCCCCGATCCATGAGGATTCATCCCAACTTCCACATCGCCAGACTCAAGCCTGTGGTGTTCAGTTCTGGTTCCGGCCACTTGGCCTCCACATCCGCCTCGCATGATAGTGGGACAGCCAGCCTACACTGTGTGACACATCCTTTCTAGTCATCAGTTCCGGCGTGGGACTCAGTATCTCGCGGCCCGGGAGGGTTACGGTCCTGAGGAGTGATCCTGGATCCTGGATCCCGGCTTGGGACATTCTGGATCCTGGACTCATTCGGGAGTTCGCCTCTCTGCTACCCCTAGTGGAATGTCAGGAGCCATTCCTTGAGTGGGGGGGTCCTGTCACAGGTTATGTTTATTTGATTGTTGTTCCCTTGGGTTACCGCTGGAGGACGCCCTTGCCTTGTGTTCTAGTTTCCAGGTTACCCTAATTATTACTTATTGGTTTCACCTGGTTTTGATTACCTTCAAATATTTAGGTTCCTCAGTTGCTTGTATCTGTGCTTTGGTCTTATATTTTGCTTAGTGCACTCTTGTGCTTTTGCCTTGTTTTTGTCAAGACTAAGTAAAGAGCTGAATTTACCTTTACTTCTGCTTGCTGTGTTTCTCTGCGACTAGGTTCAAGCTCGTACAAGCATCGCTGTAACAGTTAGTGGTAGTTTTGTGATAACTTCACTGTGATTTGAATTTTGCGGCGAAAAAAACAACACAAAAGAATCTTTGTTTTTCAGTTAGGGATTTCTTTCTAAATGTTAATGATCCCAATTTAATTTAAACATTTAAACATTCACACCTCTAATTCAGTCCGTTTTATTGGTCACAGTGAGCACTGATTGAGTGAGAGAGAGAGTGAAAGAAAGAGAGAGGGGGGGGGACTCGGAAATCAAATGTCTACCGTTTGCAGATGATCTGGTGCTTCTGTACCCAGCCAAGGATGGCCTACAGCAGCATCTAGATCTTCTACACAGATTCTGTCAGACCTGGTCCCTGACAGTAAATCTCAGTAAGACTCAAATAATGGTGTTCCAAAAAAGGTATGGTTGCCAGGATAACAAATAGAAATTCTATCTAGACATTATTGCCCTAAAACATACAAAGAATTATACCTACCTCGGATTAAACATCAACGCCACAGGTAACTACCACAAGGCTGTGAACGATCTAAGGGCCTTCTATGCCATCAAATGGAACATAAAACTTGACATCAGAATCTAGCTAAAAAATACTTCAAACCGTTATAGAACCCATTGCCCTCTATGGTTGCGAGGTCTGAGGTCCACTCACCAACAAGAATTCACAAAATGGGACAAGGGACAAACAGCTAATCGAGACTGCATGCAGAATTCTGCAAAAATATACTGTGTGTACAACACAAAACCCACACATTCCACCACATGCGATGCAAACACATTCCACCACAAAGCTCTCACCTACAGAGAGATTAACCTTGAGAAGAGTCCCCACAGCCAGCTGACTCTGGGGCTCTGTTCACAAACACAAACAGACCCCAACAGAGCCCTAGGACAGCAACACAATTAAACCCAACCAAATATTGAGAAAGCTCAATTATGACTATTTGACACACTGGAAATAATAAACCAAAACACAGAACAAATTGGAATGCTATCAAAGCAAAATTAAATAACATTTTATTTGTCAAATGCTGCGAATACAACAGGTGTAGACTTTACCACGAAATGCTTATTTTTTCGAGCCCTTTCCCAACAATGCAGAGTAAAAATTTTAAAAAAGGAAAAAGTTACAATGAAGAGACTACACTGAGTGTACAAAATATTAGGAACACCGTCCCAATACTGCGTTGCAACCCATTTTGCACTCAGAACAGCCTCAATTCGTCAGGGAATGGATTCCACAAGGTGTCGAAAGCGTTCCACAGGGATGCATGTTGACTCCAATGCTTCCCACAGTAGTTTCAAGTTGGCTGGATATCCTTTGGGTGGTGGACCATTCTTTATACACACAGGAAATGGTTGAGCATGAAAAACCCAGCAGCATTACAGTTCTTGACACACTCAAACCGGTCTGCCTGGCACCTACCCCGCTTAAAGGGCAATTTAATCTTTTGTCTTGCCCATTCACACTCTAAATGGCACATTTACACATTCCATGTCTCAATTGTCTCCAGGCTTAAAAATCCTTCTTTAAAGGTTCTCCTTCCCTTCATCTACACAGATTAAAGTGGATTTAACAAGTGTATCAATAAGGGATCATATTTTCACCTGGATTCACCTGGTTAGTCTACGTAATGGAAAGACCAGTTCCTAATGTTGTGTCCAATCAGTGTATAACAGTATACAAGGGGTATCAGTACCGAGTCAATGTGCAGGGGTACGAGGTAGTTGAAGTAATTGAGGTAATGTACATGCAGGTAGGGGTAAAAATGACAAGGCAATCAGGATAGATAATAAACAGAGTACCAGCAGCGTATGCGAAGAGTGTGAAAGTGTGCCTATGTGTGTGTGTGTGTGTATGTGGCATAAATATGCATGTGTGTCAGTGTAATATGTGTGAGTGTGTTGGTAGTATCCAGTGAGTGTGCATAGAGCCGGTGCAAGAGAGTCAGTGCAAATAAAAATGGGCTCAATGCAACTAAAAAGGGTAGCGATTGATTAACTGTTCAGCAGTCATGGCTTGGGGGTAGAAACTGTTCAAGAGCCTTTTGGTCCCAGACTTGACACTCTGGTACCGCTTGCTGTGTGATAGCAGAGAGAACAGTCTAAGTTGGGTGGCTGGAGTCTTTGACAATAAATAGGGACTTCCTCTGACACCACCAGGTATAGTAGTCCACAATGATGTACTGGGCCGTACACACTATCCTCTGCAGCGCCTTATGGTCAGATGGAAATAATTTGCCATGCCAGGCGGTGATGCAGGCAGCCAAGATGCTCTCAAGAGTGAAGCTGTAGAACTTTTCAGCCTCCTGGGGGGGAGGAGTTATTTTCACGCCCTCTTCACGTGTGTTTGGACCATGATAAGTCCTTAGAAATGTGGACACAGAGGAACTTAAAGCTCTTGACCCACCCCATGACAGCCCTGTCAATGTGAATGGGGGCGTGCTCGGCCCTCCATTTCCTGTAGTCCACAATTAGCTCCTTCGTCTTGCTGATGTTGAGAGAGAGGTTTATGTCCTGGCAGCACACTGCCAGGTCTCTGACCTCCTCCCTATAGGCTGTCTCATCGTCGTTGGTGATGAGGCCTACCACCGTTCTGTAGTCGGCAAAATTAATGATGGTGTTGGATTCATGCGGGCCACGCAGTTGTGGGTAAACATGGAGTACAGGAGGGGACTACGCATGCACCCCTGAGAAACCCCTGTGTTGAAGGTCAGTGTACGCTGAGCTGTAGTTAACGAACAGCATTCTCAAGTATGTGCTCCTTTTGTCCAGGTGGGAAAGGGCAGTGTTGAGTGCAGTAGAGATTGCATCATCTGTGGATCTGTTGGGCGGTATGCGAATTGGAGTGGGTCCAGGGTGTCTGGGTGATGGTATTGATGTAGGCCATGACCAGCCTTTCAAAGCATTTTATGGCTACAGGACGGCTCATTATAATGGTTGGAACAGAGTGAATGGAAACCATGTGTTTGATTTATTTGGTACTATTCCACTAATTCTGCTCCAGTCATTACCACGAGCCTGTCCTCCCCAATTAAGGTGCCACTGACCTCCTGCGCTACAGATGTGAGTGCAACGGGACAATAGACATTTAGACAGGTTACCTTGGCGTTCTTGTGCACAGGGACTATGTTAGTCTGCTTGAAACAAGTAGGTATTACAGACTGGGTAAGGGAGAGGTTAAAAATATCAGTGAAAACATTTGGTAAGCGCATGCTCTGAG
>NC_088244.1:38985738-39008238 GCF_036934945.1 Oncorhynchus masou masou | reverse complement strand
CAACACACCCCACGATCTTAGTGAAACATTCATTATTGGTTTCAGGTGTGTTAGGCCAAGACCAGAGTGACAACAGTACAGCCGACCCCCAGGGCCAGGACTGAGCAGCCCAACAGCAAGGGATTGCCTAAATAGGTATCTCTCCTGACGTGGGCATGTTTTCAATACAGACTCCTTTTGTCGTACATATAAGGCCTCTAGCCAGACCTTATGAAAGTTGCACAGTATACCCTTAAAACAAATCTAGTAATACTGTACATAACTTGACATTTCTTCCATACATTGTGGGAGGATAACCAACCTTTCAATTAATTGCAATGCATTTACTAGCCACTATAAATGCTAGGTTACACAGTCTCTTCAGATAATAGTCTACAGTATCAACATTTCTAAGCAAACAAAAACAGGGTGAACTGATAATGTGTAGACATGCTGAGATAAAATAACATCAAATAACATACCTTCACAAGACCTCAACATATGCAAATATGGACCCTTTTGTGTTTTACACCTCCAGCAGAATAATATAATTTCTGAGTGCATGATATTCAGTTTCACTGGCATTTGGAATGTTCTATGGATGGTCTTAAACTGCAGTCATTTATGTCTAAGATAATATGAACATGACTGGGCAGTCTAACACATCTGTATCCATTCATCATCATCAATAGCGTCTCCCAGGTCTTCCTCATATTTTTGTTTGACATGTTGTATGTAACCGGTAAAAGCCTCTATCAACACTTGATACAGTTTGGAAATCAACTTTGGAGGTTTGTCAGACTGCCTTAAAATAGCATCTGCTTGTCCATTTACATTTAAGACATTTAAGTCATTTAGCAGACGCTCTTATCCAGAGCGACTTACAAATTGGTGAATTCACCTTCTGACATCCAGTGGAACAGCCACTTTACACTAGTGCATCTAAATCATTTAAGGGGGGGGGGGGTGAGAAGGATTACTTATCCTATCCTAGGTATTCCTTGAAGAGGTGGGGTTTCAGGTGTCTCCGGAAGGTGGTGATTGACTCCGCTGTCCTGGCGTCGTGAGGGAGTTTGTTCCACCATTGGGGGGCCAGAGCAGCGAACAGTTTTGACTGGGCTGAGCGGGAACTGTACTTCCTCAGTGGTAGGGAGGCGAGCAGGCCAGAGCTGGACAGAGTGAATAAAGTGTTGTATCTGCAAAAATTCACCTCACCTCTGTCACAGACCGGTCTTCCCTGGCCTGATCCTCCTTAAATGAGGTATGACAAAGAATTATCTTGGTGTACATTTATACAGTGCCTTGCGAAAGTATTCGGCCCCCTTGAACTTTGCAACCTTTTGCCACATTTCAGGATTCAAACATAAAGATATAAAACTGTATATTTTTGTGAAGAATCAACAAAAAGTGGGACACAATCATGAAGTGGAACAACATTTATTGGATATTTCAAACCTTTTTAACAAATCAAAAACTGAAAAATTGGGCGTGCAAAATTATTCAGCCCCCTTAAGTTAATACTTTGTAGCGCCACCTTTTGCTGCGATTACAGCTGTAAGTCGCTTGGGGTATGTCTCTATCAGTTTTGCACATCGAGAGACTGAATTTTTTTCCCATTCCTCCTTGCAAAACAGCTCGAGCTCAATGAGGTTGGATGGAGAGCATTTGTGAACAGCAGTTTTCAGTTCTTTCCACAGATTCTCGATTGGATTCAGGTCTGGACTTTGACTTGGCCATTCTAACACCTGGATATGTTTATTTTTGAACCATTCCATTGTAGATTTTGCTTTATGTTTTGGATCATTGTCTTGTTGGAAGACAAATCTCCGTCCCAGTCTCAGGTCTTTTGCAGACTCCATCAGGTTTTCTTCCGGAATGGTCCTGTATTTGGATCCATCCATCTTCCCATCAATTTTAACCATCTTCCCTGTCCCTGCTGAAGAAAAGAAGGCCCAAACCATGATGCTGCCACCACCATGTTTGACAGTGGGGATGGTATGGTCAGGGCTGATGAGCTGTGTTGCTTTTACGCCAAACATAACGTTTTGCATTGTTGCCAAAAAGTTCAATTTTGGTTTCATCTGACCAGAGCACCTTCTTCCACATGTTTGGCGTGTCTCCCAGGTGGCTTGTGGCAAACTTTAAACAACACATTTTATGGATATCTTTAAGAAATGGCTTTCTTCTTGCCACTTCCATAAAGGCCAGATTTGTGCAATATACGACTGATTGTTGTCCTATGGACAGAGTCTCCCACCTCAGCTGTAGATCTTTGCAGTTCATCCAGAGTGATCATGGGCCTCTTGGCTGCATCTCTGATCAGTCTTCTCCTTGTATGAGCTGAAAGTTTAGAGGGACAGCCAGGTCTTGGTAGATTTGCAGTGGTCTGATACTCCTTCCATTTCAATATTATCGCTTGCACAGTCTTGGGATGTTTAAAGCTTGGGAAATCTTTTTGTATCCAAATCCGGCTTTAAACTTCTTCACAACAGTATCTCGGACCTGCCTGGTGTGTTCCTTGTTCTTCATGATGCTCTCTGCGCTTTTAACGGACCTCTGAGACTATCACAGTGCAGGTGCATTTATACGGAGACTTGATTACACACAGGTGGATTGTATTTATCATCATTAGTCATTTAGGTCAACATTAGATCATTCAGAGATCCTCACTGAACTTCTGGAGAGAGTTCGCTGCACTGAAAGTAAAGGGGCTGAATAATTTTGCACGCCCAATTTTTTCAGTTTTTGATTTGTTAAAAAAGTTTGAAATATCCAATAAATGTCGTTCCACTTCATGATTGTGTCCCACTTGTTGTTGATTCTTCACAAAAAATACAGTTTTGTATCTTTATGTTTGAAGCCTGAAATGTGGCAAAAGGTTGCATAGTTCAAGGGGGCCGAATACTTTCGCAAGGCACTGTACATTATATCATTCAAAAATAGAATAAATGGTTCAATAATTGAAATTACCATTATTAACATAATCCCAGACTGTAGCTTTATGCTTAACGCTGCTATCCTGTAGCTACTGTAGGTTGAATAGAATAGATGAATAGATGGAACTTTGTATCATTCACTGAATATACCGCAAAATTGACTTGAGCTCCATAGACTGGTCTTCCCTGGCTGTCTGACCCTGCTGGGACCCGTGTCACCATCTGATCCTGCTAAAACATGATGAGTATAGTGTTGTGTACTGACTGCACTGGAGGGCACAGTGAAAAATGCGCAATGAACTCTGTCGGGACCTGCAGATCATTGCGGTGCAGTCGGCATTTTTCACGCTGGAGGCAGGAGCGGCGGTCAGACAAACGACTTTGGGATTGAAATATTTTTGCTATCCCACAGATGATTTGGACACGGTCCTCTTTCTGCTTTGTATGCGTCAACCTACATATTGTATTAAAAACACATATTTTTCGCATTATTCACACACTCAGAATTCACAGCTTCAATTTCAGTAGCCTACCTGTCCTAGTTGAGCGTAAAGCACGGGGCAGTTATCTTTCCAAGGAAATGTACTTCCTAAATAGGCCTATGATTAGGCTATAGTGCCTAGAAATAGGCACAAATATTGATCACCCATATTTCTCTGTCTAAAAATCTTCCCACTCCTAAAAGGTAGCCTATAAAAATAGCTCAAGAGAAAGTGCAAGTCTCTCCAACTCTGCTCTCTTCTAACTACATCTAGCATAGTGGCTGATACAGCCCAGTAATACAATATAAGGGCAATGTGAGAATCTGGTCATTTAACCTATTTCTTAAATTATTTCTGCCCATTTTATATTGCCTATAGGGCGCAAAATTGCAGGGACCATGGCTGGCAAGTGAGCTGCATCACATTGGACTGAAATAACAGGGTTTGGGACCAGTTCTTGTGGTAGCGCCAGCGGGAGCGGGCAAGAAATCGGTCCGCGCAGACTTCTACTGTGCACCATGACAATGAAGCCTGTAATGTTAGAGCTGTTTCTTACTGTGTCAGTGTGACAAATAGGGAATTAGCTAGGGGAACTTACAGATCAATAACGTGACATTGACATACTGAATAATACAACTCACATTGCACTGAAAAAAAACGTCAGAATATCAATCTTCAATCATTTGGCCGATTATTTCATCGTTGGATTCAGGTCTAGTTTGATTAAGTGACAAATAATAGCTAATGTAAGCCAACTTTTGGCCAGCTCTCTCTCTCTAACGGTACATTAACAGGTGAAACTTGCCAAGTTAATTTACTTCTGTAATGGGACAAAACAAAGGCTACAAACCTTCCCATACAAACAACTGCTGTTAGATAGTAATAATAGCCACCTCATATCGCTGTCTGACAGACAACTAGAGGCTGGAGCTTACCTGGCTGTGGTAGCTACTCACTACTGTAACATATTCATTCACCTCAGTCGAGAGGTGATGAAACATTAGCTAACGTTACATGTCAGTTACAATACTAGCTCAGCACTGCGAATAAACACTAGTTTACCAGTCAACTAAAGAATAGCCCGTTTCTGTTCTGCTTCCTTTTACAACTCAGTGAAAGAGCACAACACGTACACACCATGTTCAACTCTCCCATGGTCCAGCCAGCCTTCCAGAACCTTTGCCTTCACACAGCCTGTCAGGCTACTCCGTGGTGCCCAAATCACATTCCAATGATTAAACTGGGGTGGACAAAAATGTAATTTCAGAATGTGGGGGCGGGACATGTGAAAGTTGCACCCCTGTACAAACCTAAAAAGTAACTTCTATTGTCAACTATGTAAAAATATCCTACATAAATCCAACAAACAAAACATTGCAGCCTGCAGGTAGAAAATATCCTGATAAACTAAATATCTTATAAATTTCATTGGCTACACATGGCCTGTCTGTAACAAACTTGAAAAAATGTATGAACTATTAACTTTGGTCTGGCATGAAGCTTCTGCTCGCGACCTTGCAGCATTTTCTGGATGCTCACAAGGCCACCTATAATTACAGGGAAAGGGAGGGAGGGGTGAGGAGGTAGGGAAGGGTAGACCCCATGGGCAACATAAGTATAAAGAAGCCTCTTAGGTTTTAGATTAAAGATACAACGGGGACCAATGAGGTTCAAAGTCAGGCCAAGAGATTCCCTGATTAAAAACAGAAAGAAGGCAGAAGAGAGAGAGAAAGAAGAGGCCTCTGACTACAGCCTTGAACACATAATTTTGAAAGAATTCCCCTCAGTGATGAATAAAGTACCTATCTATTTATCTAATTAAAAACGGTTCCGAGGTCCAAATCCCACTGCTGCTGCGACTGTCTCAAAATACGTTGTGTGGTATAAGTTTGGCGAACTTTACTGAGCATGTTTCAGTCAGCAGTAGTTACATAGTCAGTCAAGTGAACATGTTTTCTTTGCATTTGCCTTCAAAGGCATTTCAAACCAGTCGCTCAGAACTAGTGCGTTGAACAAAATCAAAAACTATGTGTAATGTTACAAATTGTACTAATGAACGTAAAGTGACAATATCCCACAATTGAAGTTATGAAATACAGTAAAAAATCAACTATACTCTCGAGGATATGGTTAGGTAAGCTTGCAGACATTCAACAAGTGCATTAATCTGGCCCAAATGATCAGCTTTCTTTTAAAGTATGGTTGAACCCATCGCCATCATTGGCAATGTTTGGGGATTCCTGACGTTTGGTTGGTAACCCCGTGGGGATTCATTGAGTGCAGCGCTGGCTCTGGTTCTGCTCTGCTTCTTGTCTCTCAATCACTCCCTAC
This sequence comes from Oncorhynchus masou masou, assembly GCF_036934945.1. Classification (NCBI taxonomy): domain Eukaryota; kingdom Metazoa; phylum Chordata; class Actinopteri; order Salmoniformes; family Salmonidae; genus Oncorhynchus; species Oncorhynchus masou. Next base: position 39,002,510 of record NC_088244.1, on the reverse strand, counting down.
CTGCCTGCTGAGTGACACAGACAATGGGCCGGGGATAGAGCGATGCAGCTGTGTTGGGTTGTAAAACCTGTACTGCGGAACTGGGTTCAAAAACTACTTGAAATCATTTAAAATACTTTATCTGTGCTTGATTGAACTTGCCTGGTTTAATTGATCAATAGAATAGTCCCAGAACTGTAACCCCCACCATCTGGCACTCTAGACAATACAGAGCAAGCGTATTTGAAAGATTTAAAAAATATATTTCTAATAGTAATTGAACCCAGGTCTTCTCTATAGATACATGCCTCTGGCAGAGAGCAACACAGTTGCTAACACTTTAGAGGAATAAGTCATGCTGTATTATCACACATACCAGGCTGTGTGAACGTTATTACTGGCAGCAAATTGCACATTAAGTGGCTGTGGTACGACTGAGTGCAAACCTTGTAATTTCTTGTTAGTCACACTAAATTCAAATATAATTAGACCAGAGCTACGTTAATTCAGTTTCCAAATATATATTTCCAGAACAACCTGACCTCTAACTCTCAAAGTGAGCACTGTCCCTAGGAATGCCATCAGGGTAAATAAGACTTGGTCCTTAAGTTAGTCGCCTGCTATTTGAATGAAGAATTGTACAACTTGCACCTTTAAATAAAGGTCAAATAAATACTGTAACAAGTATATTACAAATATTACATCCAATTTCCTGATAACATCAGTCAGGTCATACCTGCTGTCACCATGGTAATTATAGTATCGTTATGACCTAATTTCCTGTCCATTCTTCTTCTCCTCCTTTTATTCACCCTCTCCTCCTCCTCCTCCTGTCTTATCTTTCATCTCTCTTCAACTCTTCCGTTCCCTCAGTTTCCCCTTCGCTCGCTCGCTCTCTCTCTCCTCCCTCTCACCACTCTCTCGCTCTCCTACCGCCCCCTCACCCTATTCTCTCCCTCTCCTCCTCCTCCTCTCTCCCTGTCTATTTATTTGGTCAAAGCTTCTCCCTATCCCACGACTTCGTTTCTCTGATTATCAGTTTCATTCATATCAATGATGTTATTATTTACTTTTGTGCTATTTATTTATAAAAGGGAGAAAATAAACTGGATTTTAATGGGATCAAGAGAGTGTGATTGGAGGGGAGCGAAAGAATAGTATAAACAAGGGATGAGAGAGAGATAAGAGCAAAGGTGAAGGACTAAAATGTGGTGGGATAGAGGGAGAGGGATAGAGAAAGAGAGGGATACAGGGAGAGTTGGGATAGAGGGAGAAACTGTCAAATCAAGCCAAGGAAAGTATGAGAAAAAAACAAATTGAAAGCGGGATTTACGTCAGACAGAAGGAGAGAGTCAGATAGATAGACCAACAGACAGGTTGTAGAACTGTTACATAAAAGCACAGATTTACTGAACTACATACATACTGACAGGAAATAAACAATGGTTGCACCCTATTCCCTATTCAGAGTACTGCATTTAGACACAATTAGTTGACATTGAAGCATCTCTTTTAAGTTTGAACAATCAGTATTATCTCAATCTGAAAACATTCAATCTAATGATAAGACCATCATGTTGTTGCATTTGCCATTTGTTTTTCTTTTTTAAGCACTTTAAGATTATTTCTGTAAGGAAAAACACTCTGGAAGGTAAGCAAGGCAACAGTCTCCGCAAGAATAACGCATCGCTCCCCCCTTGGACCAATTGAGATATTACGTGTAACTAACAAATGTCAGTTAATTAGTATACCTCCCGCCTTGGGCCTATCAGTTTAATTTAGTAAACGGCGGATCTTTATGGCAAGACACATCATTCACCTAACTTTAGTCAAAATCGTCCCAGTGCTGTCTGAGATATGGCGTGTGACTAGCGCACAGAAGAAATAATATAAATTAACAGTCCCCTCCCTGATTTCATCGTGGATGATTGTTATTATCACGTTTGTTTCATAATGAGGCCTGTAAAAGCGATGTATATCCTCATGACAAAACATACCAGGAAGAAGATCCCAATCAATGAAACAAAGTGTTCTTCCAGTTGGTCTAGAGAGAGACCCTGGAAGAAAAGAAATATGGAAGAAGTATTGTCAAGAAGTCTGGACAGAGAGTGCTAAGATGTAGGAAAGGAGGGAAGGGGGATAGTAAGACTGCTCGTCTGTCCAACAAATTAGAAGGCAATTGAAGATAATTTAATAAAAATTGGATTAACCATACCTAACAAACCATCAGTTTATTATCAAATCTTAGCCACAATGTTTACTGCTAACAAACAGAGGAAGTTTGTGACTTGCATGCTCCGGTATAGAACAGGGCTGGACTATAGGACTATAGGTCATTTCCGCAGGCTCTGTGCCCTCTTTGCCCTCTCTCCCTACAAAACAAACACAGGGGGAGATTTTATCATTATTAGTTTCATGAGGTTTCTGTTGTTTTGTTTGTGTTTTACGCAGGCATGGAAACCATCTCCGGGGAAATGGGTTGGAATAGATTAGGCCACTCCTCTCTGGCATCCGTGACAACAGGAAGAACCAACCTCACTTCCTCACTCTTCTCCGACTTCACATCCCTCAACAGTTCACACGAAGGGGCAGGGTCCTATTACTGGATTATCCCCGAGAACGCCTCAGCCACCACGCCCCATGCCTTACCCCAGCCCAGGGTCAGGGATCTGGGTCTGGCCCGGGCGGAGATAGGGGTCCTGGGCTTGGTGCTGGCCCTCACTACCCTAGGGAATGGCTTCGTACTGTGGGTGCTGCTCCGCAGGAGGAAACACAATGCTCCGATGCATCTGTTCATGGTCAACCTGTGTCTGGCTGACCTGGTGGTGGCGCTGTTCCAGGTGAGACTGACACCTCAGAGATTAGAGTCAACTCCAGTTCTCTTGGGATTAACCCCAGCCCTGTTTTGATTGCTAGGCCCCACATGTATACAGTAATCAACATCAGTAACCTATGAGTGAGCTAAATCACAATGACATGGAGAGTGTGGGGAAGCTAACATGACCATGATTCTGTCCCTTCTAGTCTGTTTAACAATATGAATTAGTCAACTATTCCTACAACTCGAAATCATTGTTACAGATATATGATCTTAATTTATTATGTTGCTGCACATTTTCCTGCAAACTTCTAGTGTATTTGAGTTTAAAAAAGGCTTCTAAAGTTAGTAATTTTCACATTGAAATTTTAGACTTGATTTGACATAATAATGAAAAATGTAGCAACACCTACCAAAATGTCCGTTATAATCCACGTGTTCTGTTGCTGCAGGATTATTTTCCTGCTGTAGCAAACTGGCTCAAATTAAGATCCTATGGCCGTCCTAAATGACTAACACACATTCGCCTACTATTGTATGGTGGGCGCAGGTGGAAATGGCGTGAGCATTCAAATAAATATTATTATTGTTATTCCATTGCTATGGCAGTCAGTCTACTCTGGTTCAATGTCCACACTAGCATGCATTGATTCTAAGTAGTATGCTAGTATCTAACGTAGCCACGCTAAATGTTCTCTTATTTCCTGTCGGCCCCACAGGTTTTTCCCCAGCTGGTGTGGAACATCACAGAAAGGTTCCAGGGGCCGGATTTTCTGTGTCGCTCAGTAAAGTACCTGCAGATCGTAGGGATGTTCGCATCCTCCTATATGATTGTTGCCATGACAGTGGACCGGCACTATGCCATCTGCTGCCCACTGCAGGCTTATCGTGGTGGGTCCGTGTCCCGCTGGAACACCCCTATTATGATGGCCTGGGGCCTGGCCTTACTTCTCTCTATACCACAGGTAGGAGCACTATCACTGACCTCTGACCCCCTGGCCCTGCTGCTCTCCATACCACAGGCAGGTAGGAACACTGAGCCTAAGCCTTAACCTCTAACCCTAACTCCATCATGACTGCCTGGCCCTGCTGCTCTCCCTACCACAGGTTGGTACTGTAGGGGACATTTAGCCTAACCTTAGTTTTATGTCCACATCTCAGCTAAACCCTAACCCTAAACCTAGCTACATGTCCACATCCCAGCTCAACCCTAACCAGTGCCGGTTTGTGAGGACGATTTTTATTTATTTTTGATTAGCGAGGCTTTATTTCTATTACAGCATTTAGGATGACTGTCATTCCTATTCCATTCACCCAGTTCAATGTAACATTGATGGGTTTAGGCGACTACATGATACTCAAATTTACCCTATTGTCACGAATCTCGCCAAAGATGGTGCCTCTTCCTGTTCGGGCGGCGCTCGGCGGTCGTCGTCGGCCTATTAGCTGCCATCAATTCCCTTTCCGTTTGTTTCTGTTTATTGGGTAATTGGGTACACCTGTTTTGAGTTAGTGTTTGTTTGTAGGCTATTTAAGGGTACTAGGCCCGCTGGGTATTTGTGCGGGCTTGTTTTTTGTTACTCTGTTGTGTGGTGGTTTTTTCCGTGTATGTATTCTCCGGACTATTTTGGTCCTGTTGTTTGGGCCAGTAAAGTGTATGCGCCCTGTGTGTTGGCGTGACTGTTTTGATGCGCCGGAGAATAAATTTGACAATCTACTGAACCCTGCTCTCTGCGCCTGATTCCACCCACCACACCTAGTAAGCCGTAACACCTATACTCATTATGACAATACAACCTAGCATACAAATGAACATTTATAACGTAGGTGCACAGGTCGAGAGACAAATTGGAGAAATAAGATGACAGAAAGTGACACAATCAATACTCCCTTGCACATTCACTAGTGGTTAGAGTGTTGGCCTAGTAACCAGAAGGTTGTGAGTTCAAACCCCCGAGCTGACAAGGTACAAATCTGTCATTCTGCCCCTGAACAGGCAGTTAACCCACTGTTCCCAGGCCGTCACTGAAAATAAGAATTTGTTCTTAACTGACTTGCCTGGTTAAATAAAGGTGAAATAAAAAAAATTAAACTAGCTGATCATGGGTGTAATTATTAGTCCAAACAGTTGCAAAACATTCCTTTCTATTGGACAATTTTATGTAGGTCCCTCCCCGTTTCGTTTGCTTATGTTGAAGAAATGTTTTGCAGCAGAATCACTGTAATGAACACACCCCTGATCAGTGACCAGGCGCAAAATCTTCTCCAAGCCAAACCTTCATACTATAACCCCTAGCTGCTACACAGCCTACATCGTTATTAACATTATAGTCAACAAACTAAAACTAACACGCTAGGAAACCCACAATCCAATCCATGTGCACAACCACGTCAAGCAGTTTAGCAGTTACACCGGGGGGCCCCGGAAGCAATCAATTCATAAAACTGAAAGCTTACCTCAACTTGGAAATCCCTACCTTGCAGTCTTGGAAATCCTTAGCCAGCTAGCTAACGTAAATAGCACTCTCTTTGAATCTACTACTCACCACATTTTATGGATTGCAGTGCTAGCTTGCTGTAGTTTATGCTTTCAGTACTTGATTAAATCTTTGAGCCTTTGATTGGATGAACAAGATATTTCATAATGCAAGAAAAGTTGTCATAATTACGGTGTAAGTCTATGGAAGGGGGTGAGAACCACAGGCCTCCTAAGTTTTGTATTGATGTCAGTGTACCCAGAGGAGTACAGAAAATAGCTGTCCTCCAGCTACACCATGGTGCCACCCTAGAGGGTGCTGTTGAGGATAATGTAGACCATCATTGCAAAACAGTGGGTTTTAATCACTTATCTGGTGAAGTGATATATATTTACTATAGATTTATCTCAAGCGTGTGACAATTTTTATTTTTCAGAAATGTACTGAGTAGGATGGTCCTCCCCTTCCTCCTCTGAAGAGCCTCAACTGACCCTAACCCTCAACCCTAGCTTCATTTCCACATCCAGGCTCAACCATAACCCTAGCCTCAAACACAACCCTAACATGACAGCCTCTGCCCACTTACTGTTTACTTGAGCTTTCACACAACCATTTCCATATGTTCTGCCCTCGAGGCAGAGCTGCCCTCAGAACAATATAGAGGTAGGGACACTGGCACCGCTGATCAGTATAGGCTAACCAGGGACAGCTAGATGACATGCTGGCTCAGGAAATGAAGTCTCAATGGAACACTCCTGCCCTGACCCCAGGGCCTGCAGTCAAATTTAAGGTGTTCCATTTTTAGGTGTATCATGAGATCAGGGGAAGTTTCCTAGACAGTATGGTCTCCTGTTCTGTTAGTTGTGAAGGAAATTGATGTTTGTTTTAGTTTTGACTCCCTCACCCCTCCACTCTTCCTTCCTCCCCTCCCTCCATTCCCCACCCTCTCCCTCCTCCAACATTCCCCTCTCCCCAGTTGTTCATCTTCTCGCGGTCGGAGGTGTCTCCGGGAGAGTTTGAGTGCTGGGCTCACTTCGCTGAGCCGTGGGGACTCAAGGCCTACATCACCTGGATGACCCTAGCAGTGTTCTTACTGCCAGCACTAATCATCACTGTCTGCCAGGTACTACTACTGAAACAGACGCACACACACTGCCAGGCTTAATGATCACTGTCTGCCAGGTACAAGACAAGGAGACAACACAGTGTGACCACAGAACAAAAACATCATAGAAATGTATCCTTTTTCCACATTGACAGGCACAGCGTTAACCGCGGTGCAATGCCCTTGGAGGGTGCCTGGGATCAGAGACCAGCTGCCCTCTGTTTACCAGTACACTTCCTATTTCATTATCCTTAAGGCTCTGGTCAAAAATAGTGTGCCATATAGGGAATAGGGTGAAATTTGGGATGCGCCCCATATCTCTAAGCTATAGGCTACCTGCCACCCCCGAGAACATACAAAACACAGAATAAAAAATTGGATTTTGCATGAATAAAATTTGCTGTGTTTTGATGGAGTGGTTTTTGGTAGGCACTGTTGAATAAACTGCAGGGAGTCAGTTCTATCAGATCTGGGACAGGCCAGACAGCTGGTGGGGTAGATGGGGTGGCTGTACTGGCTGGTGTTGTGTAGCGTCCCGTGGGAGATAGAGACATTCTGGGCTACCTCCCTCTGGTCCAGTCAGACTCAGAGAGAGAGCAAGCTGCTCTATTTAAGGAAAGATATTTCCAGGGTCCGGCCATTTGCTGTTTCCCCTGGCCTAATTAACACAGCCCACTGTAGACCTACTGCTGTGTGGCTGGCCTGTCAGAACACTACCAACTGTGAGGGACCCAGCAAGGAACCAGAATAACAGTCAAATAAACCAGATCCCAGCCAAAGATTAGGGACATTGAATTAATTTGTGTTTCATATAAAGTGTAGAGCTGGGTTCAAATAATATTTAAAATCTTTTGAATACTTTGAGTGTGTGATTTATTCTGCCTTAGAGTTCCCCCGATGTGCGAGTTTGCTGTTTTGGCAATATTCTTTTGGTTCCATTATGCCAGGCAAGCTCAGTCATAACAGCTTAAGTATTCTAAATTATTTAAAGTCGTGTTTGAACCCAGATCTGATCAAGTGACGTCCTTGCTAACATGGTTTGGCAAGACATTGTTCTAAGACCCAGTTTCTCATGACCTGCTGGGGTCTTGTGCTTTTTCAGGAAACAGAATCTAGGACATTTAATTGAGTTAGAAAGGTCTGTGTTTGGTGTCTGTGTTGGGATGATTAGGTTTAGGAATCGGTTCCAAAATACTTCTCTGTGTGCACTCTTTTACTGTCTAAGTACATTTGTTCTATTAGTATCTACAGGTAACTGCCAAAATAAAGGGAACACCAAAACGTAAAGTATCTTTAGGGCGTTGGGCCACCATAACCCGCCAGAACAGCTTCAATGTACCTTAGCATAGATTCTACAAATGTCTGGAACTTGGAGGAATGCAACAACATTCTGAGAGAAATCCCATCATTTGGTGTTTTGTTGATGGTGGTGAAAAATCCTGTCTCAGGCACTGAGATCTCTTCTTCTAGCCATGGTAGCTAAAATAATGGACGACTGGGCATTTTTATACATGACCCTAAGCATGATGGGATGTTGACTGCTTAATTAACTTAGGAATCTGTGTTGAAGCATCTGCTTTCAATATACTTTGTATCCCTCATTTACTCAAGTGTTTCCTCTATTTTGGAAGTTAGCTGTACGTTTTTATTAATTGTATGTATGTTACTCTTTTAGCATCTAGCTACATACTTCAGACATATTCAGATTCATTAAGGCAAATTCATTCATTCGTCCATTTCTTTCTCATTCCAGATCCGGATCTTCAGAGAGATTCACAACAACATCTATCTGAAGTCAGAGAGGATGGTGTCAGCAGAGCTCAAGAAGAACAACGCTGTCATCTTCCACTTCCACAGAGTCAAAAAGGACGACAACAGAGCGACCAGGGAGCGGGGGAGAGGGGGATGCAGAGGGGGGAGAGGAGCAGGAGTAGGAGGGGAGCAGCTTCTAAAGACTATGAACAACAACCCCTCCAGCACTCTCTGCAACCCTCTCTTACCACTCTCCCCCCAGTCTACTACAGCTGTTGTACCCTCAGAGTGCTATCCCTACCTGTCCCCCTCTCCACAGTACAGCAGCTGTCACAACAACCACACAGCAGCAACACAGCAAAGCCCCTTCAACACCCCAGATAACCTAACCCTCCCCTCCAACCCCGGCCTCAGTGACCAAAGGGGCTCCTGTACAGCTGTAGTTCCCCCATCATGTGACCCGTGCCCACATGGATCCCATGGCCCAGTCACCTCAGGTGGTTGTGGTGGTGGTTCAGTGCCTCCTAACAATGGCGGATGCCACTGTCAAGAGTCCTACACATCCTTCGAGCTCCCATCCTCCCCCCGGTGTGTCCCCTCTCCACGCCCATCGCTGGAGTACCCTCCCCCACCCCCCCGGGCCCTGACGCCCCCCTCCATCTCCAAGGCCATGTCTAAGACGGTGAGGATGACTCTGGTGATAGTGTTGGTCTACACAGTCTGCTGGTCCCCCTTCTTCATCGTTCAGCTGTGGGCTGCCTGGGACCCCAACCCTCCAGACCAAGGTTAGAGATCGAAGAAGCACGCACACAGAAACACACTTACTAAGCACACAAAGCATACTGAGCTCCGCTGTATGGTAAAATATTTGGGTCACTGAGGTTAAAAATATGTTGTTGTTTTCATATCCACAGTGTTGGGGAGTAGTGAGCTACATGTAGTTCAACTAGTAATTTCACTACATTTTACAGTAGCTTAGTGGTAGTTGAACTGAATTCAAATCTAGGTAGTGTTTTCAGTAGTTAAAGTAGTTCAGTCGATTCCGCCACTTCTCAACCTCATATGCACTATCTACATATGTAAAAACAGCACGTTTCTATGATCAGTGTTTAAAAAGATAAGAAGAAAGTTCCTAAAAATGGTTCTCTGTGACATCACATTCTGGCCAATAGGAGGGTATTTTCTTGCTCCATCCATTGATGTCATCGAGTAGAACTTTTTAACTTTATATTTTTTTCTACAAAATATATGTCGACACTGGTATTGTGCTGGATTAATGAAAATGAGGTTGAAAAGTGATGGAATTGCACTTTAATTACTTTTAGCCATGAAGTGGTGTAAATAACTACTGGAACTACAAACAACATTTTGCAAAAAGAGAAACAAGGGTAAAGTAGGCAATCATTTTTTCTATTTTTTTTATCAGACCTTCCTAATTCTCACTTGAAACATTGTTTTTGTGTTTAAATCCTACAGTCCCACTTTGACGCTGGCATGTTTTGGACTTCTAAAACCTTTTTAAACACCTACAGACTTCTGGGTTGTACCATTGGAACTGTCTATTTGTACTACATCCATTGAAACCATTATTCTGTGTGATTAACGGATGCTGAGCTAGAGTGGTGTTTGTGAGACAAGGGCCCTGGGAGGTTCTGCTGACATCATATGACCCCAAAGTGATCTGTGCTTGCAATTTACAGTCAATGACATTTCAGATATACATATGATAATTTTTCACAAAGTACTTTTTCAAAGTAACTTTAGTTTACTATATTTTTCATAGGGGTAACTTTAGTGTAGCTTAACTTCTTTCAGTTTGATGTAATTGGTAGTAGGGATGCACCGATATGACATTTTTGGCCAATACCGATATGCGATATTTTCCATAGCAAAAAACACCCGATATCGGTAACCAATAAAAAAAAAATTGCGGCATTTTAAGCATTCTGGTACATTTAAATAGTTAACACACACACTGACCAAAAAGTTATTTTCTTGCCTTTTACGCATGTCCCCATTACCAGTAAAACATCAGCAAAATCTATTTCTTTCACTTACTTGCTGTCCTGTTTTGTTGTTCATTTGTTCAGTCTCAACCAGGATTTCATCATACATGTCAAGCAGTGAAGTTTCAGCTCTGTCTGTCCGTGACTTCTCTTCCTCTGTGCGCACTGTCACTGTGTCCATTTCCATCTTGTCCAGCTGTGTATGTAACATTTCACGTAAACCCTGTTTCTTGTCTGCATCGAAGTAGCGGCCCTTGTACCTAGCATCGACAATGGTGGCAACACAGTAAAGAGGCTCAGAGAGAATGCCATCAAATCGCTTGTTCACAGCCTCTTCTTGTAGAGTACTTTTGCAAGTGTTAACCCCACGGTCTGTGTGGGCAGTTTAGTTGAGCATGCGTTTCAATGCCATGACAGAGGGCATCACGTCTGCTGCAGACACAGTTGATTAGCTTATTTCTCCAGTCAGATGTTCGAATGGAGCCAGGAGTGTGTTCATGTTTCCAAGTTTGAAACATGTTCTCAAATGCCATTGAAATGGCAGTAGCGGTATGAGAACCAGCACATTCTTGAGCATGCAATAGGGCTTTCCTCAGTTCAAAATCCTCGTAGAACCACTGTGCTGTCAGACTCAGCATGCTCATAGGGCTGACATCGCTGGTCCAAATGTCAGTCAATCGTGAAGCTAATAGCAGTGACACCCATAGCAAGTTGCTCAGGGATGTGCGTTTCAACAATACTGTGTAACTCAGGTCGGGCAACAGGTAGGGCAAATCTGAAAATTAGCGCCGACTTGGTAATGTGTACCGGGGCTCGAGGTGCTCGACCAGTCGGCGAAAGCCATCATCCACGACAGAGAACGGTTGATTGCTAAGGCCAATGAATTCCATTATCTTGGCATTAATGGATTTCGCCTTTGAGTTGTCTCGCTGAAATTTTCTTACTCTTTCAAATGACTGCTCGACTTGAACTTGTTTAGTTGTTGGATGTGTGCTCTAAGTATTTTTCTGCTTTTGTTCTGTGTAGCACTGTATTTTTCGTGGCGTCATTACGTCATCTACCTACGTTATATAGGTATGCACTTCAGCTTTGACATCGGTTTTGCACATCGGCGTTAAACTAGACATCGGGCCATTTTTACCTAATATCGGCCGATTCCAATACGCTTACCGATATATCGTGGTAACCATGTGTTAGATGTGTTTGATACCATTCCATTTATGTCAGTGCAGCCTTTACTATAAGCCCTTCCTCCGATTTCAAGTGCCACAACTGATCCAGAACTAGAATTTATTTAAGGTCACCATAACATAACTCAACTCAACTAGCACTGTGTCAGGTGTCTGCTTACAACGGTTTACAACTTCAACACTGTGGATTAGTTTTTTCTTCTCTCATCTGAAGCAGAACTGGCACACACACACACACACACACAGCATACCTCAGTGTCAGTAAATAACCTGTTTATATCCCCTGTTGCTCTCACACCCCAGACAGATGTTGACATTTCATCAACAATAGCATCTGCCAACAGCTCGCACACAGAGTGAAACACACACATGAATAGGCACCCAAAGCATGCAAACAGTGTGCACACATAAGTCATCATGCACACACTGATTGCTATCAGCTGTGTAGTCTCTAGTCAACCCCCAGCTCCTTTTATCTTCCTAAACTGGCAATAGTAAAGAGGGAGGAGGCCAGTGCTTGGTGTCCTACTTATTACATAAAAACGGCATGTTAGAAGTAGAAAGTGGCCAAAGGAAATAGGTAAAGTTCAGATTTTTGTTCCAGAAGGAAATTTACAGCACGTCTAATGGTGCCAGAGGGAAACTAAAATGGAAAACCGTAAACAGTTCGTTTCCACACTGAATACTGGTATTGTTAAATAGTCACTACTCTCTGTTGTTACCGAAGAGGAGGAAGTGGACCATGACCTCGATCTCTCCATGCCTGCGTCCCAAATGGCACCCTATTCCCTATATTGTGCACTTGAAAAATACTAAGAGATATACTAGAGAGCTATATCTGCCAGAGGATGCGGTACAGCCGCCACAGGTCTGTCCAGCAAGAACAGGTCAGATGTCTTCAGAACAGGTTTATTACAGATAAGGGATCACCACACCATACACCTTGATTGACAGTGCTCACAGTGGAAGTGAGTGTATAAAAGTGTTTCTATGGTAACAGAATAGAAAGGAATAACCACGAGTATAGGCTTACATACAATATACAGGCCCAGTAGACTGTGGTGGTATTCGTGCTAGTATCTAGAATACACAATCTCTATACTGCTTATGCCAAGATATAATGTAAGGGGCAAAACAAAATGCATAGGCTATAGTAACACACTTACAGGACAAAAGCCCAATTATTGGTAACCATATGATAATTATATATCAATTGAATGACATAGAAAGTAACTGAAATGTGACGGCAATGTACCCAAGTACTGCGCATGTGCAGGAGACCACAACAAGGAATAGTAACTGCCCCACCAGAAAAGGCACAGGCTAAATTAGGTTACATACATACATACATACATACATACATACATACATACATACATACATACATACATACATACATACATACATACATACATACATACATACATACATACATACATACATACATACATACATACATACATACATACGACTAAATATACAGCGCAAAGTAGCATGAGGCTAAATAAAGGTTGTAATTGTCCATAAACACGGCTATACGTGTAGAGGTCTTTATATGTACAACAGGAGAACCAAGAAATGAAGAGCGACACCGCGGCTGTCTTTTTGGCTTTTATGTCGATCTGCAATAGTATTGTGAAAAGACAGGACAGGAACACATCAGTCTCCAACACACCATCTGACAAGATGTTCTTTCTCTCTCAGTGTTTTCTCAGACTCACACAACCACACTCATACATAAAGCCATAATGTATACTATAAAATAATAACCAGTCCTTAATACAAAGAATGTATAATCTTAATTCTTAGACAAAAAAAACATACCTGCAATAGTATTGTGAAAAGACAGGACAGGAACACATCAGTCTCCAATGCACCATCAGACACGTTGTTCTATACAGGAGCATGAAGAAAGGTAAAACACATATCCTGTCTCACATCCCCAATACGTTGCTAGGTGCTTTCAGTGTTTACAGTACCAAAATATAACAACTCGTGTACAAAAACACTGCAACACAAACAAGCTACAACGTGAAATCGCCTCTATCCCATTCAAACCGTACATGGCCAAAACTACATCTCCCATAATGCAACGCAAACACCAGTCGGCAGCTCAGCGAACCGTCTGCATCACAGAAAGGCATGCTAGCTAGCAACAGCAACACTTTTTAGCACTCTGTAAACTATATTAATATCAACAATAAAACTCTCAAAATGTACATGTTTCAATAGTCTCACACCACCTTATAACAATATCTACAGCATTAACCTTTATTTATTTCACGTTAGTGCTTTTGTAGGACTGAGGAGAACGGGAGCTACGGGTAGTACCAGGGTGTTAGTAGGTGACGCAAGCACCCAGCTGAAATAAAATACATTTAATGAAACAAAACTCGAAGATGTTAATATCATTCAGCTACTGTAGCTGCCTACCTAACATCAACAGGCAGCACCAGTAGCGCAACAATTAAAAATAGACACCAAAAGTAAAGTTCCTGGCGACCATAGCGATCTGACTTCTGTCTGAATTTAGAATATTCCTGTTCGTGGGCTTGGGCCACTGACCCCCAACCTGTTTGTTCTGTTCTGCGTTGTGTACTATTCTAATAATTTGAAGTTTGATGGAATAACCTTTTTCATTCTCCTACATAAACTGACAATATGAACGTAAAAATAATATCCTAAACTAGGCATGTGGTACACAGAGTATACATTAGCTGGCATGACTGGCTAGCACCTACTTGGCTAGCTGGCTAAAAGAGTAACTAGCATGATGTAAAGGAAAATACCTTCTAAATACCCTCATCTGAAGGTATGAATTCTTTGTGAATTCTTTCCCAGAATAACAAGACAAACACAAGTTCTTTATACAATCAACATTTAATAACACTAACCAAAATATTTACAAACATAAATGATAATGATCATGGAAAGGTGGGCAATAGAATGAAAGACAATAAGTAAAGACCTCAAGATCCTGAACATGAAAGGATGTTATACTCAGTCTGTGCTCTAATTGTCTTCTCCTTCTTTCCTTGAAGAAGGATAGCTTAAGTGTACCGTTCAGGCTACGCTAGCTCTTTAAAGGCTCCTTGTGCTGACAGTGCTCAATACAAGTACTAATCCCTAAAAGGTACATTCCCCAAAATGATCAGTTCACCAGTTCTTGCCATTAAAGGCTAAGGTCCATGCAGGCCCTGTGGTCGGCCTACTGAAGATGGAGGTTCTTCTCCCTCCTGAAGAAAGGTCCAGTAGAGAGGTCCAGCTTGAGAGGTCCAGTTTGAGTGGTCCAGCAGAATAAGAGGCTAAGAGCTAAGAGAGAGAGGGAAGCAGTGCATTCTAGTCCTGTGAGGTCACATGGTACAAGTTAAAAGTTTGGACACACCTAGTCATTCCAAGCATTTTATTTATTTGTACTATTTTCTACATTGTAGAATATTTGTGAAGACATCAAAACTATGAAATAACATATATGGAATCATGTAGTAACCAAAAAAGTGTTTAACAAATAAAACAAAATATATTTTCTATTTGAGATTCTTCAAAGCAGCCACCCTTCGCCTCGATGACAGCTTTGCACACTCTTGGGATTCTCTCAACCAGCTTCATGATGTAGTCACCTGGAATGCATTTAAATTAACAGGTGTGCCTTGTTAAAAGTTCATTTGTGGAATGTCTTTCCTTCTTAATGCGTTTGAGCCAATTAGTTGTGTTGTGAGAAGGTTGGTGTGGTATATAGAAGATAGTCCTATTTGGTAAAAGATCAAGTCCATATTATGGCAACTCAAATAAGCAAAGATAAACGACAGTCCATCGTTACTTTAAGACATGAAGGTCAGTCAATCCAGAACATTTCAAGAACTTTGAAAATTTCTTCAAATGCAGTCTCAAAAACCATCAGGTGTTATGATGAAACTGGCTCTCGGGAGGACCGCCACAGGAAAGGAAGACCCAAAGTTACCTCTGCTGCAGAGGATAAGTTCATTAGAGTTAACTGCACCTCAGATTGCAGCCCAAATAAATGCCTCACAGAGTTCAAGTAACATACACATCTCAACATCAGAGGAGACTGAGTGAATCAGGCCTTCATGGTCAAATTGCTACAAAGAAACGACTACTAAAGGACACCAATAAGAAGAAGAGACTTGTTTGGACCAAGGAACACGAGCAATGGACATCAGACCGGTGGAAAGCAAGTTTGAGATTTTTGGTTCCAACCGCTGTGTCTTTGTGAGATGCAGAGCAGGTGAATGGATGATCTCCACATGTGTGATTCCCACCGTGAAGCATGGAGGAGGAGGTATGTGGGGGTGCTTTTCTGATGACACTGTCAGTGATTTATTTCGAATTCAAGGCACACTTAACTAGCATGGCTACCACAGCATTCCGGAGCGATACGCCATCCCATCTAGTTTGCACTTAGTGGGGCTATCATTCGTTTTTCAACAAGACAATGACCCAAAACACACCTCCTGACTGTGTAAGGGCTATTTGACCAAGAAGGAGAGTGATGGAGTGCTGTATCAGATGACCTGGCCTCCACAATCACCCAACCTCTGTTTTTAGCAAAGAGGAGGAACGTCTATTCTATATGACCCCTTACCTATCTATATCTCTGACCTTCACAGTCTATTGCGATCAGTCAGCTCTGCTGTAATTTACTAGTTGTAGCCTACGGCTGCTGTGCTGCTGGCTCTGGCAATGCAATGTCCCTCACTTCCCTGCAGGCTGACTGATGGCTGCGTGTGCGTTTGCCTGATCGCGTCCGCGTGTGTGTCTTTGCCTGACCATATGTGTGTCCTCTCTCTCTCTCTGCAGGCGTAGCGTTCACCATCCTGATGCTGCTGGCCAGTCTGAACTCGTGTACCAACCCCTGGATCTACACCTTCTTCAGCAGCTCTGTGTCCAGGGAGCTACAGGCCCTGTTACGCTGCAGACCAAGAACCCCGCGCAGGGGCTCCATACCTGACGACTCCACCACCACACACACCTCCACCACCAAAGACAGCCTCTACTGACACATTCAGACACTCACACGTACGTACAGTTCGGTCAATATTTGTTGACACCTTTGATAAAGATGAGCAAAAAAATCATTAAGAAATAAATAATACAAATACTGAGCTATATTGTATGCTATTTTTGTTGTTGAAAATTATATTAGTTGATACTAATACAATTGCTTAGAGAAGGAGATTTTGTTAAACAAGTAATTTAAAAAATCTCATAAAGATAGGGATCAAAGTTATTGGCACCCCTGTTATCAATACTCCAGCATCTTACCCTTGTGAGGATAATGACACTGCCCTTACATTTTTGTTGTTGTTGATGAGGTTGGAGAACACATTGGGAGGGATCTTAGACCATTCCCTCCATACAGAATATTTCCAGGTCCTTGATATCCTTCATCTGTGGCGCATATGGACCGCCCTCTTCAATTCAAAC
>NC_088244.1:38663238-38670738 GCF_036934945.1 Oncorhynchus masou masou | reverse complement strand
CACTTGCGGCCGCACAGATACAGACGTGGCCTAGACACTTGAGGTCTTCACATTTTTGAAGGAGATCTCCCGGACGTTGTCTACTTGCAGATGCCTTTTCGGGTCGGTAACCGTCTTCTGTCTATTGTCCGATGCGACGCTTCATCTATCTACCTCTGTTGTCTCTGCTCCATATGGTCTCTTGGACTGTCTGTTAGTTCGCCCTCGTAGTTCGACTCCATCTGTTTCTCTGGCTGACCACTGTCCCTTATGAAAGAACCAATGGAATTACCCAAATTTGCTTGCTTTTTATATTTTTATTTTTTTACTGCTAGTTCTCTTTATAGAAATGAATATGTTTGGTCTCGCTCATCTATTTATTTATTTGGTGCGTGTGTGTGTGTGTGTGTGTGTGTGTGTGTGTGTGTGTGTGTGTGTGTGTGCGTGTGTGTGTGCGTGTGCGTGTGTGTGTGCGTGTGCGTGTGCGTGTGCGTGTGCGTGTGCGTGTGCGTGTGTGTGTGTTAGCTCTCTGCCTGGCTCTCTCTAGTCTTTGACCACATGGTGCAGGGTAATTTGTCTCTCATTCTGACACATGCCCCTCCCTCTCTTCTCCTCTCCTCCCTCCCTGCTCCCCCCTTCTTCTTTTATCTTTCAGACGAAGACAGCAGGAGGGCGTGGACCTGAGCGAGAGAGAGAGAGAGAGAGAGAGAGAGAAAAGAGAGAGAGGCTGAAAGCAAAAGGAAACCAGGTAGAAGAAAAGGAAGAGTGGGCGTGACAACAGACAGAGAGAGAGAGAGAGAGAGAGAGGCTGATACACACGCTTGCTCGGCAGGAGTGTGTCCAGATTGCCCTCTGTGTGCGTTTTGTGTGTGTTGAGCAGGTGGGACTTTGATGGGACAGTGAGCAATGCCTCGCACGCAGCGACAGCAGGTTGGCAGTAGGGGGCGACGCACCCCTCTCCCCCTCCTCCTTCTCCCTCTCTTCTCCCTCCTCCTATCCCACACTCCTCAGCTCAGCCAAGCAGCTATACACATACCTCCCAACTGTGAGTACACCGCCTTAACTTCATTCACACGTCAATGTACGTGTACAATCGCTGCTCATAACAATGTCAAATAATGACTGAGATGTCGTCACACTCATCAGTATTGCAGGTAGAAATGTAGTGTACAGAGCAGCACAGATTGGATTCTAAGTTCTTTCCATGGCATTTCTATCTGCATCTTTAACAATGTGGTTATGAGGTTTTGGGCGTTCAGTCTGTGGTTATATTGTATGCATACTTTGTCTATTTACTGTGGAATTGATTACCTCAACTCATGTATTAGTCATTCTATTCATCTGGTTTCCTTAGTGCAAATCATATTATGGATTGGAGGGCCAGGGTAATTCAGCAGGGAATTGAGTTATACAACAGAAAAAGCAGGCGCAAATGCACACACACACACACACACAAACAAACACAAACATAGAAGGCAGGCGATGGGTCAGAGTTGTCTCCTCCCCTCCCACTCAACGCAATATCCGAGCATTAAAAAACAGCTGAGTTTGTGGGACTGCAGGGAAATTGATTCAGAGTGTCCTACAGCTTTGCTTTAATAGCAGACTTTGAGGAAGAATTGTGGATGCATCCTAAATGGCACCGTATTCCCTTTATGGCGCACTTCTTTTGACTAGAACCCTATGGGCCCCGGTCCAAACGAGTGCACTATATAGTGTCATTTGAGACAGAGGGAGTTAGACAAAGAATTGTGTTTGTTGCTGCGGCTGCTAATGTTGTTCTGTTATTCATCTAAGTCATGGATCAATGACTCGCTCAGACCTTCACCCACTCTAACACACGTATCACTCCTATACACGCACGCACACACGTGTGCGCGCACACACACACAGTTTGACAGTGATGAAAAGCATTAAAGCTCCCCCTGAGAATTAAGGTGTCAGTAAGAGAGAAGGGTTACGAGGAGGAGGAAGAGGAAGAGAAGTGTAGGATGGAGAGGGGGAGGAGGAGAGGCTGATTGAATAGTAACAGCGGGATGAAGTGGAAAAGGAGGGGAGGAAGAGGAGGAGGAAGAGGGGGGGTCAGATTGCGGGGATTGTAAAGGTCAAGGTGTCTCCTGTTGAATTAATGAGCCTCTCTAATGTCAGTGAGAGTCACTGATACGGTCACCACAATCAATACACCATCCACATCTGAATTCATCGGCCAAACAACAACAAAAACATTGACCGAACATTGCACTCGACTAGCTTTGCGCTCGCCTAGCTTTATAGCCCATGGGTGGTAACTGTTGTTTAATCATCAATTATCCCATTTTGAAATGGGGAATTTGCCGAGCAAGTGAGGGCACGTGCTGATGTGCACTGTGCGGTAGCTAAGTCCAGGCACTCTGTCTGTCTGTTTTTTCCCTCTCTATGTCATTTCCTGCCAGACTGTGTTGACTATCTTAACAGACTTTCTCCTTTTCTCTCTCCCTCGCTCTCTTGCTGCTCTGCCGCTCTGGACTAACAGACCAAATAAATGAATGTAAGTGTTTCACTTCCTTCTGCTTGATGTGTGGTATTTATGTTTGTAGACGTGCAGCGAGAGCCCTACAGTAAACACTTTCACCATGAGAAAGATGATCGCGACTCCTGCAAACACAGAGCACAATAGAAACCCTCGGCGTCGCACTGCACCTTTAATGAATCTAGCGTTACTGTGGCTCCTTCACTTCAGTGAGTCTACATGTGCCGTAGTCTTGTTTGCTCCCTCCCGGAGGAGGGTGATACCTACGGGAATTAAGAGGAGATGGAAAAGAGGCACGCCTGTCTCTAAAATGGGGCTAGTGTTGTCAGATCAAAGAAAGGGGGGCTTAAAAGAGAGGAGGGGAAAAGAAACAAGTGTGTAAGGGAGAGGGAAACGATAGACAAGTGGAATCACTAAAACAAGTGGAACCACCAAAACAAGTGTAAACAAGTGTAACCACTAAAACAAGTGTAACCACTAAAACAAGTGTAACCACTAAAACAAGTGTTACTAAGTGTAACCACTAAAATAAGTGTAACCACTCAAACAAGTAGAACCAAGTGGAATCAAGTGGAATTACTAAAACAAGTGTAACCACTAAAACAAGTGGAACCAAGTGGAACCACTAAAAGAAGTGTAACCACTAAAACAAGTGTAACCACTAAAACAAGTGGAACCACTAAAACAAGTGGAACCACTAAAACAAGTGGAACCACTAAAACAAGTGGAACCACTAAAACAAGTGGAACCAAAACAAGTAAAACAAGTGGAACCACTAAAACAAGTGGAACCACTAAAACAAGTGGAACCACTAAAACAAGTGTAACCACTAAAACAAGTGGAACCACTAAAACAAGTGTAACCACTAAAACAAGTGCAACCACTAAAACAAGTGGAACCACTAAAACAAGTGGAACCACTAAAACAAGTGGAACCACTAAAACAAGTGCAACCACTAAAACAAGTGGAACCACTAAAACAAGTGGAACCACTAAAACAAGTGGAACCACTAAAACAAGTGGAACCACTAAAACAAGTGTAACCACTAAAACAAGTGGAACCACTAAAACAAGTGTAACCACTAAAACAAGTAAAGAAAACAAGTGGAACCAAAAACAAGTGGAACACTAAAACCAAAAACAAGTGGAACCACTAAAACAAGTGTAAACACTAAAACAAGTGTAACCACTAAAACAAGTGGAACCACTAAAACAAGTGTAACCACTAAAACAAGTGGAACCACTAAAACAAGTGTAACCACTAAAACAAGTGCAACCACTAAAACCACAAAACAAGTGTAACCACTAAAAGAAGTGTAACCACTAAAAGAAGTGTAACCACTAAAAGAAGTGTAAACACTAAAACAAGTGTAAACACTAAAACAAGTGCAACCACTAAAACAAGTGGAACCACTAAAACAAGTGGAACCACTAAAACAAGTGGAACCACTAAAACAAGTGGAACCACTAAAACAAGTGGAACCACTAAAACAAGTGTAACCACTAAAACAAGTGGAACCACTAAAACAAGTGGAACCACTAAAACAAGTGCACCCTAACTGTGCTTCTTCCAATAATGGAGCACTGCAGCGCCTGCAGCAGCTTCCACACAAATCTGATCAGCTGAGAAACAGCCTTATTACCTCTGTCACTAGGGAATCTATCATTTAAGTCTCTCTCTCTCTCATCCCTCTCTCTGTCTCCCTCCCTGTCCTTGACCTTTAATAATTTGCTCCCTCCATGCCCTGCCCTCCTTTGCCCACTTACCTACCTACGTTCCACAATGTAAATATATCTGTGAAACTAGACCTGCCCTCTTTCATTCAGAGTCAAATCAGAATCCAACCAACAAGTACCATTGACCTCTATTCCAATACAATACAGTAGGACTCAGCGGGTCGAGAAATTGGAACAAACATATCACAGATGTCCAGGCCACACACCAAAAAACTGAACACCAAAAAACTGAACACCAAAAACTGAACACCAAAAACTGAACACCAAAAAGTCTTGACAGGAGACATAAAACCTATGGGAATATAGAATGTATAGAATATGTACTTATATTTCCCTAATGGCACCCTATTTCCCATAGGCCCTGGTCAAAAGGAGTGCACTACATAGGGAATAGGGTGTCATTTGGCATAAAGACCATGCACTTTAATAATACTGTACCACACCTTAGTATGTAGGATTTAATAAGTCTGATATGAGTGAGTGGTTTATGGACGTAACAGTACAGTTAGACAGTAGAGAGAGAAAAGAGGAATACCTCTGTCCCCAAGGGGCCCTCTCTTCTCAATATATTCCACTATATATTCCACGAGTGTCTCATTTGCATTCATAACAACACTCACTTTTCCTCTCATCTCAACCATTTCCTCTCCCTTGCAGCGCTCTCTCTCTCTCGCTCTCTCTTGAAGTGATATGAAGGAATTTACATTCCCCGTTAAGTTTCAGCGATACTTGGAAATCAAATGACTGTTCTTCTTAACTCCCTCCGCGAGACAGTCCCTGCGCGTGGCTGTAAGTCTGTGGGTTCTAAGCCAGTGGGCTATTCACCTCTGTGAGAGTCCGAATATAGGTAGCCCAGTTAAGCTGTGGGCTCTAGTTACTAGGACTACGAGCTTCAAGACTGTGTGCTCCCGTCCCCTGCGGATGTCTGTGCATGTCAGAGGAAATCAACACAGGGGTTATAGTACAGTGCTGAGGTGGAGACGCAGCCCATGCAAACACCAGAGATCTCTAGCTTAAACAGGGCTTGGGGTTTCTTGTCGGTGGTTTAAACCCTGGTGTAAGCAGCGCAGTGGGCTCTACTCGGAGAGCCAGCCTCAGATCTACAGGCAGAACTGTGGGTTTTAGCGCTGTGGGTTTAGCTCTGTGGGTTTTCAGTGACTAGTCAGCCCCACAGCAAGGGCTACTTAGATCCAGCGGGGGGGGGGGTCTAGTCAGCGCCAGTGAGCTCTTGTGAAGGCTGTCTGATGTAGGCAGCACAGTGTCTGTGGGTACTGTATGAGAGCGTGTGAAGGTTCTCTACGGTGAGGTAGTGTCTCTATGGCTGTGTGGTGAGTCAGAGGCCGATCATGTGACCACAGCAGGTCAGGGACAGGGCGGCAGCACTGCTCTGTGTAAATCACACACCGACTGCTACCAGACACAGTTTATGTAGGGCGTGTGTGTGTGTGTGTGTGTGTGTGTACGGCTGAGTGAGTGTATGTATGAACACTGTGCTTCTACATCTGCATCGCTTGCTGTTTTTAATTTTTCTAGGCTGGTTTCCTGTACAGCACTTTGTGACACCTGCTGATGTAAAAAGGGCTTCATAAATACATCTGATTTGATTCTGTGTGTGTCTCCTCCGCAGTCAAAAAGCCCCCAGTGATCACCACCCAGCCGGAGTCCATCACCGTGTTCGGTGCTGAAGACATTCTCCTGACCTGCGAAGCATCAGGAAACCCTCCTCCGGAGTTAGTTACTGTACAATGACACTGCTTTTGACCACACACACACACACACACACACACACACACACACACACACACACACACACACGCACGCACGCACGCACGCACGCACGCACGCACACACACACACACACACACACACACACACACACACACACACCCCCCCACACACACACACCCCCACACACACACACACACACACACACACACACACACACACGCACGCACGCACGCACGCACGCACACACACACACACACACACGCACGCACACACACACACACACACACACACACACACACACACACACACACACACACACACACACACACACACACACACACACACACACACCCCACACACACACATTGTCTCTACAGTCTTTATCTCGGTAGTCTCTCATGATTTAGTTCTGAGATTTGACCATGTCAACAATAGAAGGTCATGTAGAAAAATAACGGTAAGCCTTCTTGACTGCAGTTGCACTGCGACATTTGACCTCTCCCCTTTTATCGCGTCTTCATTGCAGATATGTTTTCTAAGGGACATGATATGTCCCTGTATCCTTGCAGCACCGCAGATATCCGGAGATGCTATGGAGAAACATCAGTATTACATGAGAGCGCAGCGCCCCACAGTCACACTAACAATGGAGAAATAGATTGTTTGCCCTCAAGGGATGGCCTCTTAAAGATGCCATATGAAGGTTTTGAATCATTTTTGCCAGTTGTTTTTTAAAATAGTGCTTACGAGCCAAAACAGGTCCCTGGAAATGGTCACAATTGTGTGAAACGCCATCAATTTAGTACGACATGCTATGAATTGTAGGTGCTGAAGACCCCGTTCAATCTCTTTTAATGTCTCTACGTTTACTAAGTGGAAAAAGATAAATTTGCAGGGCAAAATATGAATATAACAATTGTATAAGACTCTGCCTAAATCCCAAATGACACTCTATTCCCTATATAGTCCTTTTGACCAGGACCCATAAGGCACTATGTAGGGAATAGTGTGCTATTTTGGACAGAGCCTCCAACTCCCTCCCCTTTAACTTTTTCCTCTTCCTTTGTCAAACAAAGTGGAATGCAGGGCGAGACTGTGTAAATGTCACATTGTGGCTTTAACTCTTTCGTCTGTGTTTTGTCTGTGGTCTCTCTCTCTCTCTCTCTCTCGCTCACTCGCTCTCTCTCTCGCTCTCTCTCTCCCTCTCTCTCTCTCTCCCTCTCGCTCGCACCCTGTCTCTCGCTCGCACTCTCTCTCTCGCGCTCTCTCTCGCTCTCTCTCTCTCGCTCTTTCTCTCTCTCTCTCTCTCTCTCTCTGTCTTGCTCTCTCTCTCTCTCTCTGTGTGTCTCTCTCTCGCGCTCTCTCTGTGTGTCTCTCGCTCTCTCTCGCGCTCTCTCTGTGTGTGTCTCTCTCTCGCTCGCTCTCTCTCTCTCTCTCTGTGTGTCTCTCTCTCGCTCTCGCTCTCTCTCTCGCTCTCTCTCTGTCTCTCTCTGTCTCTCTCTGTCTCTCTCTGTCTCTCTCTCTGTCTCTCTCTCTCTCTCTGTCTCT